>NC_134559.1:36317575-36368126 GCF_025594145.1 Primulina tabacum
TAGCCTACAATTTTGTCCAAATCCGGCAGTGCCCGAGCTACTTTCATTTCACATGTCTATCTGGTCCGATCGAGATTCAGATGATTTGAGCCGAAAAGAACAAGTAATCAAAAATAAAAAACACGAAAAAGGGTGCAACACGAGGACTTCCCAGGGGGTCACCCATCCTAGTACTGCTCTCGCCCAAGCACGCTTAACTTCGGAGTTCTGATGGGATCCGGTGCATTAGTGCTGGTATGATCGCACCGACATTGAGTGGGATGTTTATTCTTATATCCCTCGAGTACGTGTGGAGCGGGCGGCGATGGACAACACGCAGCACTGCTCTCGCCCAATCATAACCATGAAGTTAAGCGTTCGGGCGCGATGGCAGAGTAGGGGATGGGAAGACCTCCCGTTTACGTAAATTATGGATAAAACAGTCGAAATAATTGTTTTTAATGAGTTAACTCCGGAGTAATCTGCGTCATACCCTTCCGCACAGAACCGGCTCACGACAACAAAAATCGATAAATGTTCCCAGAAAATAGAAAAAAAAAATAAGAAGAAGGAAATAACGAATGTAAAGCTATTATTATGCCTGGGATACGATAAAATGGAACCGGAATCGAATTTCGAACTTCCTAAGCGGATTTCTCGAGGAAACGAAAGCTTAACAGAAGCGGTAAATCGCAAATTAGAGGGTCTTAGAGAAGGAATTCGGCTAAAATCTCGTCAGCTCATTGCGTAGTAATGAGTCTCGTCCGTTTGCCCGTTTACAATCAAATTAGCCTACAATTTTGTCCAAATCCGGCAGTGCCCGAGCTACTTTCATTTCACATGTCTTATCTGGTCCCGATCGAGATTCAGATGATTTGAGCCGAAAATCTGTCAACAAGTAATCAAAAATAGAAAAACACGAAAAGGGTGCAACACGAGGACTTCCCAGGGGGTCACCCATCCTAGTACTGCTCTCGCCAAGCACGCTTAACTTCGGAGTTCTGATGGGATCCGGTGCATTAGTGCTGGTATGATCGAACCCGACATTGAGTGGAATGTTTATTCTTATATCCTCGAGTACGTGTGGACGGGCGGTCGTGGCAACACGCGGCACTGCTCTCGCCCAATCATAACCATGAAGTTAACGTTGGCGCGTATGGCAGAGCTAGGAAGGGTGACCTCCATGGGAAGCCTCGTATCGCGACCGTTTACGGTAAATTATAGATAAAACAGTCGAAAATAATGGTTTTTAATGAGTTAACCGTCTCCGGAGTAATCTGCGTCATACCCTTCCGCACAGAACCGGCTCACGACAACAAAAAATCGATAAATGTTCCCAGAAAATAAGAAAAAAAATAAGAAGAAGGAAATAACGAATTAAAGCAATTATTAGTGTTGGGATAACGATAAAATGGAACCGGAATCGAATTTCAAACTTCCTAAGCGGATTTCTCAAGGAAACGAAAGCTTAACAGAAGCGGTAAATCGCAAATTAGAGGGTGTTAGAAAAGGAATTCTGCTAAAATCTCGTCAGCTCATTGCGTAGTAATGAGTCTCGTCCGTTTGCCCGTTTACAATCAAATTAGCCTACAATTTTGTCCAAATCCGGCAGTGCCCGAGCTACTTTCATTTCACATGTCTTATCTGGTCCCGATCGAGATTCAGATGATTTGAGCCGAAACTCTTCTGTCAACAAGTAATCATAAATAGAAAATCACGAAAAGGGGTGCAACACGAGGACTTCCAAGGGGGTCACCCATCCTAGTACTGCTCTCGCCCAAGCACGCTTAACTTCGGAGTTCTGATGGGATCCGGTGCATTAGTGCTGGTATGATCGCACCCGACATTGAGTGGGATGTTTATTCTTATATCCCTCGAGTACGTGTGGAGCGGGCGGCGATGGACAACACGCGGCACTGCTCTCGGCCCAATCATAACCATGAAGTTAAGCGTTCTGGCGCGATGGCAGAGGTAGGATGGGTGACCTCCCTGGGAAGACCTCGTGTCGCGACCGTTTACGTAAATTATGGATAAAACAGTCGAAATAATTGTTTTTAATGAGTTAACCGTCTCCGGAGTAATCTGCGTCATACCCTTCCGCACAGAACCGGCTCACGACAACAAAAATCGATAAATGTTCCCAGAAAATAGAAAAAAAATAAGAAGAAGGAAATAACGAATGTAAAGCTATTATTATGCCTGGGATACGATAAAATGGAACCGGAATCGAATTTCGAACTTCCTAAGCGGATTTCTCGAGGAAACGAAAGCTTAACAGAAGCGGTAAATCGCAAATTAGAGGGTCTTAGAGAAGGAATTCGGCTAAAATCTCGTCAGCTCATTGCGTAGTAATGAGTCTCGTCGTTTGCCCGTTTACAATCAAATTAGCCTACAATTTTGTCCAAATCCGGCAGTGCCCGAGCTACTTTCATTTCACATGTCTTATCTGGTCCCGATCGAGATTCAGTGATTTGAGCACGAAAACGAGGACTTCCCAGGGGGTCACCCATCCTAGTACTGCTCTCGCCCAAGCACGCTTAACTTCGGAGTTCTGATGGATCCGGTGCATTAGTGCTGGTATGATCGCACCCGACATTGAGTGGGATGTTTATTCTTATATCCTCGAGTACGTGTGGGAGCGGGTGGCGATGGACAACACGCGGCACTGCTCTCGCCCAATCATAACCATGAAGTTAAGCGTTCTGGCGCGATGGCAGAGCTAGGATGGGTGACCTCCATGGGAAGACCTCGTGTCGCGACCGTTTACGTAAATTATAGATAAAACAGTCGAAATAATTGTTTTTAATGAGTTAACCGTCTCCGGAGTAATCTGCGTCATACCCTTCCGCACAGAACCGGCTCACGACAACAAAAATCGATAAATGTTCCCAGAAAATAGAAAAAAAAATAAGAAGAAGGAAATAACGAATGTAAAGCAATTATTATGTTTGGGATACGATAAAATGGAACCGGAATCGAATTTCAAACTTCCTAAGCGGATTTCTCGAGGAAACGAAAGCTTAACAGAAGCGGTAATCGCAAATTAGAGGGTCGTAGAAAAAAGGATGTCGGCTAAAATCGTCGTCAGCTCATTGCGTAGTAAATGAGTCTCGTCCGTTTGCCCGTTTACATCAAATTAGCCTACAATTTTGTCCAAATCCGGCAGTGCCCGAGCTACTTTCATTTCACATGTCTTATCTGTCCCATCGAGATTCAATGATTTGAGCCGAAACTCTTCTGGTCAACAGTAATCATAAATAGAAAATAACGAAAAAGGGGTGCAACACGAGGACTTCCCAGGGGGTCACCCATCCTAGTACTGCTCTCGCCCAAGCACGCTTAACTTCGGAGTTCTGATGGGATGCCGGTGCATTAGTGCTGGATGATCGCACCCGAGCATTAGTGGGATGTTATTCTTATATCCTCGAGTACGTGTGGAGCAGGGCGGCGATGGACAACACGCGGCACTGATGCTCCGGCCAATCATAACCATGAAGTTAGAGTTCTGGCGCGATGGCAGAGGTAGATGGGTGACTCCCTGGGAAGACCTCGTGTCGCGACCGTAAATTATGGATAAAACAATCGAAATAATTGTTTTTAATGAGTTAACCGTCTCCGGAGTAATCTGCGTCATACCCTTCCGCACAGAACCGGCTCACGACAACAAAAATCGATAAATGTTCCCAGAAAATAGAAAAAAAAATAAGAAGAAGGAAATAACGAATGTAAAGCAATTATTATGTTTGGGATACGATAAAATGGAACCGGAATCGAATTTCAAACTTCCTAAGCGGATTTGTCGAGGAAACGAAAGCTTAACAGAAGCGGTAAATCGCAAATTAGAGGGTCTTAGAAAAAGAATTCGGCTAAAATCTCGTCAGCTCATTGCGTAGTAATGAGTCTCGTCCGTTTGCCCGTTTACAATCAAATTAGCCTACAATTTTGTCCAAATCCGGCAGTGCCCGAGCTACTTTCATTTCAAATGTCTTATCTGGTCCCGATCGAGATTCAGATGATTTGAGCCGAAACTCTTCTGTCAACAAGTAATCAGAAATAGAAAAACACGAAAAGGGGTGCAACACGAGGACTTCCCAGGGGGTCAGCCATCCTAGTACTGCTCTCGCCCAAGCACGCTTAACTTCGGAGTTCTGATGGGATCCGGTGCATTAGTGCTGGTATGATCGCACCCGACATTGAGTGGGATGTTTATTCTTATATCTCTCGAGTACGTGTGGAGCGGGCGGCGATGGACAACACGCGGCACTGCTCTCGCCCAATCATAACCATGAAGTTAAGCGTTCTGGCGCGATGGCAGAGGTAGGATGTGTGACCTCCCTGGGAAGACCTCGTGTCGCGACCGTTTACGTAAATTATAGATAAAACAATTGAAATAATTGTTTTTAATGAGTTAACCGTCTCCGGAGTAATCTGCGTCATACCCTTCCGCACAGAACCGGCACACGACAACAAAAATCGATAAATGTTCCCAGAAAATAGAAAAAAAATAAGAAGAAGGAAATAACGAATGTAAAGCAATTATTATGCTTGGGATACGTTAAAATGGAACCGGAATCGAATTTCCAACTTCCTAAGCGGATTTCTCGAGGAAACGAAAGCTTAACAGAAGCGGTAAATCGCAAATTAGAGGGTCTTAGAGAAGGAATTCGGCTAAATTCTCGCCAGCTCATTACGTAGTAATGAGTCTCGTCCGTTTGCCCGTTTAAAATCAAATTAGCCTACAATTTTGTCCAAATCCGGCAGTGCCCGAGCTACTTTCATTTCACATGTCTTATCTGGTCTCGATCGAGATTCAAATGATTTGAGCCGAAAATCGTCTGTCAACAAGTAATCAAAAATAAAAAAACACGAAAAAGGGTGCAACACGAGGACTTCCCAGGGGGTCACCCATCCTAGTATTGCTCTCGCCCAAGCACGCTTAACTTCGAAGTTCTGATGGGATCCGGTGCATTAGTGTGGGTATGATCGCACTTGACATTTAGTGGGATGTTTATTCTTATATCCCTCTAGTACGTGTGGAGCGGGCGGCGATGGACAACACGCGGCACTGCTCTCGCCCAATCATAACCATGAAGTTAAGCGTTCTGGCGCGATGGCAGAGCTAGGATGGGTGACCTCCATGGGAAGACCTCGTATCGCGACCGTTTACGTAAATTATAGATAAAACAATCGAAATAATTGTTTTTAATGAGTTAACCGTCTCCGGAGTAATCTGCGTCATACCCTTCCGCACAGAACCGGCTCACGACAACAAAAATCGATAAATGTTCCCAGAAAATAGAAAAAAAAATAAGAAGAAGGAAATAACGAATGTAAAGCTATTATTATGCCTGGGATACGATAAAATGGAATCGAAATCGAATTTCAAACTTCCTAAGCGGATTTCTCGAGGAAACGAAAGCTTAACAGAAGCGGTAAATCGCAAATTAGAGGGTCTTAGAAAAAGAATTCGGCTAAAATCTCGTCAGCTCATTGCGTAGTAATGAGTCTCGTCCGTTTGCCCGTTTACAATCAAATTAGCCTACAATTTTGTCCAAATCCGGCAGTGCCCGAGCTACTTTCATTTCAAATGTCTTATCTTGTCCCGATCGAGATTCAGATGATTTGAACCGAAACTCTTCTGTCAACAAGTAATCAGAAATAGAAAAACACGAAAAGGGGTGCAACACGAGGACTTCCCAGGGGGTCACCCATCCTAGTACTGCTCTCGCCCAAGCACGCTTAACTTCGGAGTTCTGATGGGATCCGATCCATTAGTGCTGGTATGATCGCACCCGACATTGAGTGGGATGTTTATCCTTATATCCCTCGAGTACGTGTGGAGCAGGCGGCGATGGACAACACGCGGCACTGCTCTCGCCCAATCATAACCATGAAGTTATGCGTTCTGGCGCGATTGCAGAGCTAGGATGGGTGACCTCCATGGGAAGACCTCGTATCGCGACCGTTTACGTAAATTATGTATAAAACAGTCGAAATAATTGTTTTTAATGAGTTAACCGAATCCGGAGTAATCTGCGTCATACCCTTCCACACAGAACCGGCTCACGACAACAAAAATCGATAAATGTTCCCAGAAAATAGAAAAAAAAATAAGAAGAAGGAAATAACGAATGTAAAGCAATTATTATGCTTGGGATACGATAAAATGGAACCGGAATCGAATTTCGAACTTCCTAAGCGGATTTCTCGAGGAAACGAAAGCTTAACAGAAGCGGTAAATCGCAAATTAGAGGGTCTTAGAGAAGGAATTCGGCTAAATTCTCGCCAGCTCATTGCGTAGTAATGAGTCTCGTCCGTTTGCCCGTTTAAAATCAAATTAGCCTACAATTTTGTCCAAATCCGGCAGTGCCCGAGCTACTTTCATTTCACATGTCTTATCTGGTCCCGATCGAGATTCAGATGATTTGAGCCGAAAATCGTCTGTCAACAAGTAATCAAAATAGAAAAACACGAAAAGGGGTGCAACACGAGGACTTCCAGGGGGTCACCCATCCTAGTACTGCTCTTCGCCCAAGCACGCTTAACTTCGGAGTTCTGATGGGATCCGGTGCATTAGTGCTGGTATGATCGCACCCGACATTGAGTGGGATGTTTATTCTTATATCCCTCGAGTACGTGTGGAGCGGGCGGCGATGGACAACACGCGGCACTGCTCTCGCCCAATCATAACCATGAAGTTAAGCGTTCTGGCGCGATGGCAGAGGTAGGATGGGTGACCTCCCTGGGAAGACCTCGTGTCGCGACCGTTTACGTAAATTATGGATAAAACAGTCGAAATAATTGTTTTTAATGAGTTAACCGTCTCCGGAGTAATCTGCGTCATACCCTTCCGCACAGAACCGGCTCACGACAACAAAAATCGATAAATGTTCCCAGAAAATAGAATAAAAAATAAGAAGAAGGAAATAACGAATGTAAAGCAATTATTATGCATGGGATACGATAAAATGGAAGCGGAATCGAATTTCGAACTTCCTAAGCGGATTTCTCGAGGAAACGAAAGCTTAACAGAAGCGGTAAATCGCAAATTAGAGGGTCTTAGAGAAGGAATTCGGCTAAAATCTCGCCAGCTCATTGCGTAGTAATGAGTCTCGTCCGTTTGCCCGTTTACAATCAAATTAGCCTACAATTTTGTCCAAATCCGGCAGTGCCCGAGCTACTTTCATTTCACATGTCTTATCTGGTCCCGATCGAGATTCAGATGATTTGAGCCGAAAATCGTCTGTCAACAAGTAATCAAAAATAGAAAAACACGAAAAGAGGTGCAACACGAGGACTTCCCAGGGGGTCGGTCACACATCCTAGTACTGCTCTCGCCCAAGCACGCTTAACTTCGGAGTTCTGATGGGATCCGGTGCATTAGTGCTGGTATGATCGCACCCGACATTGAGTGGGATGTTTATTCTTATATCTCTCGAGTACGTGTGGAGCGGGCGGCGATGGACAACACGCGGCACTGCTCTCGTCCAATCATAACCATGAAGTTAAGTGTTCTGGCGCGATGGCAGAGGTAGGATGGGTGACCTCCCTGGGAAGACCTCGTGTCGCGACCGTCTACGTAAATTATAGATAAAACAGTCGGAAATAATTGTTTTTAATGAGTTAACCGTCTCCGGAGTAATCTGCGTCATACCCTTCCGCACAGAACTGGCTCACGACAACAAAAATCGATAAATGTTCCCAGAAAATAGAAAAAAAAATAAGAAGAAGGAAATAACGAATGTAAAGCAATTATTACGTTTGGGATACGATAAAATGGAACCGGAATCGAATTTCGAACTTCCTAAGCGGATTTCTCGAGGAAACGAAAGCTTAACAGAAGCGGTAAATCGCAAATTAGAGGGTCTTAGAGAAGGAATTCGGCTAAATTCTCGCCAGCTCATTGCGTAGTAATGAGTCTCGTCCGTTTGCCCGTTTAAAATCAAATTAGCCTACAATTTTGTCCAAATCCGGCAGTGCCCGAGCTACTTTCATTTCACATGTCTTATCTGGTCTCGATCGAGATTCAGATGATTTGAGCCGAAAATCGTCTGTCAACAAGTAATCAAAAATAGAAAAACACGAAAAGGGGTGCAACACGAGGACTTCCCAGGGGGTCACCCATCCTAGTACTGCTCTCGCCCAAGCACGCTTAACTTCGGAGTTCTGATGGGATCCGGTCCATTAGTGCTGGTATGATCGCACCCGACATTGAGTGGGATGTTTATTCTTATATCTCTCGAGTACGTGTGGAGCGGGCGGCGATGGACAACACGCGGCACTGCTCTCGTCCAATCATAACCATGAAGTTAAGTGTTCTGGCGCGATGGCAGAGGTAGGATGGGTGACCTCCCTGGGAAGACCTCGTGTCGCGACCGTCTACGTAAATTATAGATAAAACAGTCGGAATAATTGTTTTTAATGAGTTAACCGTCTCCGGAGTAATCTGCGTCATACCCTTCCGCACAGAACTGGCTCACGACAACAAAAATCGATAAATGTTCCCAGAAAATAGAAAAAAAAATAAGAAGAAGGAAATAACGAATGTAAAGCAATTATTACGTTTGGGATACGATAAAATGGAACCGGAATCGAATTTCGAACTTCCTAAGCGGATTTCTCGAGGAAACGAAAGCTTAACAGAAGCGGTAAATCGCAAATTAGAAGGTCTTAGAGAAGGAATTCGGCTAAATTCTCGCCAGCTCATTGCGTAGTAATGAGTCTCGTCCGTTTGCCCGTTTAAAATCAAATTAGCCTACAATTTTGTCCAAATCCGGCAGTGCCCGAGCTACTTTCATTTCACATGTCTTATCTGGTCTCGATCGAGATTCAGATGATTTGAGCCGAAAATCGTCTGTCAACAAGTAATCAAAAATAGAAAAACACGAAAAGGGGTGCAACACGAGGACTTCCCAGGTGGTCACCGATCCTAGTACTGCGCTTTCGCCCAAGCACGCTTAACTTCGGAGTTATGATGGGATCCGGTGCATTAGTGCTGGTATGATCGCACCCGACATTGAGTGGGATGTTTATTATTATATCCCTCGAGTACGTGTGGAGCGGGCGGCGATGGACAACACGCGGCACTGCTCTCGTCCAATCATAACCATGAAGTTAAGTGTTCTGGCGCGATGGCAGAGGTAGGATGGGTGACCTCCCTGGTAAGACCTCGTGTCGCGACCGTTTACGTAAATTATGGATAAAACAGTCGAAATAATTGTTTTTAATAAGTTAACCGTCTCCGAAGTAATCTGCGTCATACCCTTCCGCACAGAACCGGCTCACGACAACAAAAATCGATAAATGTTCCCAGAAAATAGAAAAAAAATAAGAAGAAGGAAATAACGAATGTAAAGCTATTATTATGCCTCGGATACGATAAAATGGAACCGGAATCGAATTTCGAACTTCCTAGGCGGATTTCTCGAGAAAACGAAAGCTTAACAGAAGCGGTAAATCGCAAATTAGAGGGTCTTAGAGAAGGAATTCGGCTAAAATCTCGTCAGCTCATTGCGTAGTAATGAGTCTCGTCCGTTTGCCCGTTTACAATCAAATTAGACTACAATTTTGTCCAAATCCGGCAGTGCCCGAGCTACTTTCATTTCACATGTCTTATCTGGTCCCGATCGAGATTCAGATGATTTGAGCCGAAAATCGTCTATCAACAAGTAATCAAAAATAGAAAAACACGAAAAGGGGTGCAACACGAGGACTTCCCAGGGGGTCACCCATCCTAGTACTGCGCTTTCGCTCAAGCACGCTTAACTTCGGAGTTCTGATGGGATCCGGTGCATTAGTGCTGGTATGATCGCACCCGACATTGAGTGGGATGTTTATCCTTATATCCCTCGAGTACGTGTGGAGCAGGCGGCGATGGACAACACGCGGCACTGCTCTCGCCCAATCATAACCATGAAGTTATGCGTTCTGGCGCGATTGCAGAGCTAGGATGGGTGACCTCCATGGGAAGACCTCGTATCGCGACCGTTTACGTAAATTATGTATAAAACAGTCGAAATAATTGTTTTTAATGAGTTAACCGAATCCGGAGTAATCTGCGTCATACCCTTCCACACAGAACCGGCTCACGACAACAAAAATCGATAAATGTTCCCAGAGAATAGAAAAAAAAATAAGAAGAAGGAAATAACGAATGTAAAGCAATTATTATGTTTGGGATACGATAAAATAGAACCGGAATCGAATTTCAAACTTCCTAAGCGGATTTCTCGAGGAAACGAAAGTTTAACAGAAGCGGTAAATCGCAAATTAGAGGGTCTTAAAAAAGGAATTCAGCTAAAATCTCGTCAGCTCATTGCGTAGTAATGAGTCTCGTCCGTTTGCCCGTTTACAATCAAATTAGCCTACAATTTTGTCCAAATCCGGCATTGCCCGAGCTACTTTCATTTCACCTGTCTCATCTGGTCCGAACGAGATTCAGTTTATTTGAGCCGAAAATCGTCTGTCAACAAGTAATCAAAAATAGAAAAACACGAAAAGGGTTGCAACAAGAGGACTTCCCAGGGGGTCACCCATCCTAGTACTGCTCTCGCCCAAACACGCTTAACTTCGGAGTTCTGGCGCGATGGCAGAGGTAGGATGGGTGACCTCCCTGGGAAGACCTCGTGTCGCGACCGTTTACGTAAATTATGGATAAAACTGTCGAAATAATTGTTTTTAATGAGTTAACCGTCTCCGGAGTAATCTGCGTCATACCCTTCCGCACAGAACCGGCTCACGACAACAAAAATTGATAAATGTACACAGAAAATAGATTAAAAATAAGAAGAAGGAAATAACGAATGTAAAGCAATTATTATGCATGGGATACGATAAAATGGAATCAGAATCGAATTTCGAACTTCCTAAGCGGATTTCTCGAGGAAACGAAAGCTTAACAGAAGTGGTAAATCGCAAATTAGAAGGTCTTAGAGAAGGAATTCGGCTAAAATCTCGCCAGCTCATTGCGTATGAGTCTCGTCCGTTTGCCCGTTTACAATCAAATTAGCCTACAATTTTGTCCAAATCCGGCTGTGTCCGAGCTACTTTCATTTCACATGTCTTATCTGGTCCCGATCGAGATTCAGATGAT
The DNA here is from genome assembly GCF_025594145.1 of Primulina tabacum. NCBI lineage: Eukaryota > Viridiplantae > Streptophyta > Magnoliopsida > Lamiales > Gesneriaceae > Primulina > Primulina tabacum. Next base: position 36,328,647 of record NC_134559.1, read on the forward strand.
TTGAGCCGAAAATCGTCTGTCAACAAGTAATCAAAAATAGAAAAACACGAAAAGAGGTGCAACACGAGGACTTCCCAGGGGGTCGGTCACACATCCTAGTACTGCTCTCGCCCAAGCACGCTTAACTTCGGAGTTCTGATGGGATCCGGTGCATTATTGCTGGTATGATCGCACCCGACATTGAGTGGGATGTTTATTCTTATATCCCTCGAGTACGTGTGGAGGGGGCGGCTATGGACAACACGCGGCCCTGCTCTCGCCCAATCATAACCATGAAGTTAAGCGTTCTGGCGCGATGGCAGAGCTAGGATGGGTGACCTCCTTGGGAAGACCTCGTTTCGCGACCGTTTACGTAAATTATGGATAAAACAGTCGAAATAATTGTTTTTAATGAGTTAACCGTCTCCGGAGTAATCTGCGTCATACCCTTCCGCACAGAACCGGCTCACGACAACAAAAATCGATAAATGTTCCCAGAAAATAGAAAAAAAATAAGAAGAAGTAAATAACGAATGTAAAGCTATTATTATGCCTCGGATACGATAAAATAGAACCGGAATCGAATTTCGAACTTCCTAAGCGGCTTTCTCGAGGAAACGAAAGCTTAACAGAAGCGGTAAATCGCAAATTAGAGGGTCTTAGAGAAGAAATTCAGCTAAAATCTCGTCAGCTCATTGCGTAGTAATGAGTCTCGTCCGTTTGCCCATTTACAATCAAATTAGCCTTCAATTTTGTCCAAATCCGGCTGTGCCCGAGCTACTTTCATTTCACATGTCTTATCTGGTCTCGATCGAGATTCAGATGATTTGAGCCGAAACTCGTCTGTCAACAAGTAATCAAAAATAGAAAAACACGAAAAGGTGGACAACACGAGGACTTCCCAGGGGGTCATCCAGCCTAGTACTGCTCTCGCCAAAGCTCGCTTAACTTCGGAGTTCTGATGTGATCCGTTGCATTAGTGCTGGTATGATCGCACACGACATTGAGTGTGATGTTTATTCTTATATCCCTCGAGTACGTGTGGAGCGGGCGGCGATGGACAACACGCGGCACTGCTCTCGCCCAATCATAACCATGAAGTTAAGCGTTCTGGCTCGATGGCAGAGGTAGGATGGGTGACCTCTTTGGATAGACCTCGTGTCGCGACCGTTTACGTAAATTATAGATAAAACAGTCAAAATAATTGTTTTTAATGAGTTGACCGTCTCCGGAGTAATCTGCGTCATACTCTTCCGCACAGAACCGGCTCACGACAACAAAAATCGATAAATGTTCCCAGAAAAAAAAAAAAATAAGAAGAAGGAAATAACGAATGTAAAGCTATTATTATTCTTGGGATACGATAAAATAAAACCAGTAATCGAATTTCGAACTTCCTAAGCGGATTTCTCGAGGAAACGAAAGTTTAACAGAAGCGGTAAATCGCAAATTAGAAGGTCTTAGAGAAGGAATTCGGCTAAAATCTCGCCAGCTCATTGCGTAGTAATGAGTCTCGTCCGTTTGCCCGTTTACAATCAAATAAGCCTACAATTTTGTCCAAATCCGGCAGTGCCCGAGCTACTTTCATTTCACATGTCTTATCTGGTCTCGATCGAGATTCAGATGATTTGAGCCAAAAATCGTCTGTCAACAAGTAATCAAAAATAGAAAAACACGAAAAGGGGTGCAACACGAGGACTTCCCAGGGGGTCACCCATCTTAGTACTGCGCTTTCGCCAAAGCAAGCTTAACTTCGGAGTTCTGATGGGATCCGGTGCATTAGTGATGGTATGATCGCACCTAACATTGAGTGGGATGTTTATCCTTATATCTCTCGAGTACGCGTGGAGCGGGCGGCGGTGGACAACACGCGGCACTGCCCTCGCCCAATCATAACCATGAAGTTAAGCGTTCTGGCTCGATGGCAGAGGTAGGATGGGTGACCTCTTTGGGAAGACCTCGTGTCGCGACTGTTTACGTAAATTATAGATAAAATAGTCAAAATAATTGTTTTTAATGAGTTGACCGTCTCCGGAGTAATCTGCGTCATACCCTTCCGCACAGAACCGGCTCACGACAACAAAAATCGATAAATGTTCCCAGAAAATAAAAAAAAAATAAGAAGAAGGAAATAACGAATGTAAAACTATTATTATTCCTGGGAAACGATAAAATGGAACCAGAATCGAATTTCGAACTTCCTAAGCGGATTTCTCGAGGAAACGAAAGCTTAACAGAAGCGGTAAATCGCAAATTAGAAGGTCTTAGAGAAGGAATTCGGCTAAAATCTCGCCAGCTCATTGCGTAGTAATGAGTCTCGTCCGTTTGCCCGTTTACAATCAAATTAGCCTACAATTTTGTCCAAATCCGGCAGTGCCCGAGCTACTTTCATTTCACATGTCTTATCTGGTCTCGATCGAGATTCAGATGATTTGAGCCAAAAATCGTCTGTCAACAAGTAATCAAAAATAGAAAAACACGAAAAGGGGTGCAACACGAGGACTTCTCAGGGGGTCACCCATCTTAGTACTGCGTTTTCGCCAAAGCAAGCTTAACTTCGGAGTTCTGATGGGATCCGGTGCATTAGTGCTGGTATGATCGCACCTGACATTGAGTGGGATGTTTATCCTTATATCCCTCGAGTACGTGTGGAGCGGGCGGCGATGGACAACACGCGGCACTGCTCTCGCCCAATCTTAACCATGAAGTTAAGCGTTCTTGCTCGATGGTAGAGGTAGGATGGGTGACCACCCTGGGAAGACCTCGTGTCGCGACCGTCTACGTAAATTACAGATAAAACAGTCGAAATAATTGTTTTTAATGAGTTGACCGTCTCCGGAGTAATCTGCGTCATACCCTTCCGCACAGAACGGGCTCATGACAACAAAAATCGATAAATGTTCCAAGAAAATAAAAAACAAAATAAGAAGAAAGAAATAACGAATGTAAAGCTATTATTATTCTTAGGATACGACAAAATGGAACCAGAATCGAATTTCGAACTTCCTAAGCGGATTTCTCGAGGAAACGAAAGCTTAACAGAAGCTGTAAATCGCAAATTAGAGGGTCTTACGGAAGGAATTCGGCTAAAATCTCGTCAGCTCATTGCATAGTAATGAGTCTCGTCCGTTTGCCCGTTTACAATCAAATTAGCCTACAATTTTGTCCAAATCCGGCAGTGCCCGAGCTACTTTCATTTCACATGTCTTATCTGGTCTCGATCGAGATTCAGATGATTTGAGCCGAAAATTGCATGTCAACAAGTAATCAAAAATAGAAAAATACGAAAAGGGGTGCAACACGAGGACTTCCCAAGGGGTCACCCATCCTAGTACTGCGCTTTCGCCCAAGCACGCTTAACTTCGGAGTTCTGATGGGATCCGGTGCATTAGTGCTGGTATGATCGCACCCGACATTGAGTGGGATGTTTATTCTTATATCCCTCGAGTACGTGTGGAGCAGGCGGCGATGGACAACACGCGGCACTGCTCTCGCCCAATCATAACCATGAAGTTAAGCGTTCTGGCGCGATGGCAGAGGTAGGATGGGTGACCTCCCTGGGAAGACCTCGTGTCGCGACCGTTTACGTAAATTATGGATAAAACAGTCGAAATAATTGTTTTTAATGAGTTAACCGTCTCCGGAGTAATCTGCGTCATACCCTTCCGCACAGAACCGGCTCACGACAACAAAAATCGATAAATGTTCCCAGAAAATAGAAAAAAAAATAAGAAGAAGGAAATAACGAATGTAAAGCAATTATTATGTTTGGGATACGATAAAATGGAACCGGAATCGAATTTCAAACTTCCTAAGCGGATTTCTCGAGGAAACGAAAGCTTAACAGAAGCGGTAAATCGCAAATTAGAGGGTCTTAGAGAAGGAATTCGGCTAAAATCTCGTCAGCTCATTGCGTAGTAATGAGTCTCGTCCGTTTGCCCGTTTACAATCAAATTAGCCTACAATTTTGTCCAAATCCGGCAGTGCCCGAGCTACTTTCATTTCACATGTCTTATCTGGTCTCGATCGAGATTCAGATGATTTGAGCCGAAAATCGCATGTCAACAAGTAATCAAAAATAGAAAAATACGAAAAGGGGTGCAACACGAGGACTTCCCAGGGGGTCACCCATCCTAGTACTGCGCTTTCGCCCAAGCACGCTTAACTTCGGAGTTCTGATGGGATCCGGTGCATTAGTGCTGGTATGATCGCACCCGACATTGAGTGGGATGTTTATTCTTATATCCCTCGAGTACGTGTGGAGCAGGCGGCGATGGACAACACGCGGCACTGCTCTCGCCCAATCATAACCATGAAGTTAAGCGTTCTGGCGCGATGGCAGAGGTAGGATGGGTGACCTCCCTGGGAAGACCTCGTGTCGCGACCGTTTACGTAAATTATGGATAAAACAGTCGAAATAATTGTTTTTAATGAGTTAACCGTCTCCGGAGTAATCTGCGTCATACCCTTCCGCACAGAACCGGCTCACGACAACAAAAATCGATAAATGTTCCCAGAAAATAGAAAAAAAATAAGAAGAAGGAAATAACGAATGTAAAGCTAATTATTATGCCTGGGATACGATAAAATGGAACCGGAATCGAATTTCGAACTTCCTAAGCGGATTTCTCGAGGAAACGAAAGCTTAACAGAAGCGGTAAATCGCAAATTAGAGGGTCTTAGAGAAGGAATTCGGCTAAAATCTCGTCAGCTCATTGCGTAGTAATGAGTCTCGTCCGTTTGCCCGTTTACAATCAAATTAGCCTACAATTTTGTCCAAATCCGGCAGTGCCCGAGCTACTTTCATTTCACATGTCTTATCTGGTCTCGATCGAGATTCAGATGATTTGAGCCGAAAATCGTCTGTCAACAAGTAATCAAAAATAGAAAAACACGAAAAGGGGTGCAACACGAGGACTTCCCAGGGGGTCACCCATCCTAGTACTGCTCTCGCCCAAGCACGCTTAACTTCAGAGTTCTGATGGGATCCGGTGCATTAGTGCTGGTATGATCGCAACCGACATTGAGTGGGATGTTTATTCTTATATCCCTCGAGTACGTGTGGAGCGGGCGGCGATGGACAACACGCGGCACTGCTCTCGCCCAATCATAACCATGAAGTTAAGCGTTCTGGCGCGATGGCAGAGCTAGGATGGGTGACCTCCCTGGGAAGACCTCGTGTCGCGACCGTTTACGTAAATTATGGATAAAACAGTCGAAATAATTGTTTTTAATGAGTTAACCGTCTCCGGAGTAATCTGCGTCATACCCTTCCGCACAGAACCGGCTCACGACAACAAAAATCGATAAATGTTCCCAGAAAATAGAAAAAAAATAAGAAGGAAATAACGAATGTAAAGCTATTATTATGCCTGGGATACGATAAAATGGAACCGGAATCGAATTTCGAACTTCCTAAGCGGATTTCTCGAGGAAACGAAAGCTTAACAGAAGCGGTAAATCGCAAATTAGAGGGTCTTAGAGAAGGAATTCGGATAAAATCTCGTCAGCTCATTGCGTAGTAATGAGTCTCGTCCGTTTGCCCGTTTACAATCAAATTAGCCTACAATTTTGTCCAAATCCGGCAGTGCCCGAGCTACTTTCATTTCACATGTTTATCTGGTCCCGATCGAGATTCAGATGATTTGAGCCGAAAATCGTCTGTCAACAAGTAATCAAAAATAAAAAACACGAAAAGGGGTGCAACACGAGGACTTCTATGAATGTAAAGCTATTATTATTCCTGGATACGATAAAATGGATCCGGAATCGAATTTCGAACTTCCTAAACGGATTTTGAGGAAACGAACATTAACAGAAGGTAAATCGCAATTAGAGGGTCTTAGAGAAGAAATTTAGCTAAAATCTCGCGAGCACTTTGCGGAGTAATGAGTCTCGTCCGTTTGCCCGTTTACAATAAAATTAGCCTACAATTTTGTCCAAATCAGGCAGTACCCGAGCTACGTGATTTCACATGTCTTATTTGGTCCCGATCGAGATTCAGATGATTTGAGCAGAAAATCGTCCGTCAACAAGTAATCAAAAATAGAAAAACACGAAAAGGGTGCAACACGAGGACTTCCCAGGTGGTCACCGATCCTAGTACTGCGCTTTCGCCCAAGCACGCTTAACTTCGGAGTTCTGATGGGATCCGGTGCATTAGTGCTGGTATGATCGCACCGACATTGAGTGGGATGTTTATTCTTATATCCCTCGAGTACGTGTGGAGCGGCGGCGATGGACAACACGCGGCACTGCTCTCGCCCAATCATAACCATGAAGTTAAGCGTTCTGGCGCGATGGCAGAGCTAGGATGGGTGACCTCCCTGGGAAGACCTCGTGTCGCGACCGTTTACGTAAATTATGGATAAAACAGTCGAAATAATTGTTTTTAATGAGTTAACCGTCTCCGGAGTAATCTGCGTCATACCCTTCCGCACAGAACCGGCTCACGACAACAAAAATCGATAAATGTTCCCAGAAAATAGAAAAAAAATAAGAAGAAGGAAATAACGAATGTAAAGCTATTATTATGCCTGGGATACGATAAAATGGAACCGGAATCGAATTTCGAACTTCCTAAGCGGATTTCTCGAGGAAACGAAAGCTTAACAGAAGCGGTAAATCGCAAATTAGAGGGTCTTAGAGAAGGAATTCGGCTAAAATCTCGTCAGCTCATTGCGTAGTAATGAGTCTCGTCCGTTTGCCCGTTTACAATCAAATTAGCCTACAATTTTGTCCAAATCCGGCAGTGCCCGAGCTACTTTCATTTCACATGTCTTATCTGGTCTCGATCGAGATTCAGATGATTTGAGCCGAAAATCGTCTGTCAACAAGTAATCAAAAATAGAAAAACACGAAAAGGGGTGCAACACGAGGACTTCCCAGGTGGTCACCGATCCTAGTACTGCGCTTTCGCCCAAGCACGCTTAACTTCGGAGTTCTGATGGGATCCGGTGCATTAGTGCTGGTATGATCGCACCCGACATTGAGTGGGATGTTTATTCTTATATCCCTCGAGTACGTGTGGAGCGGGCGGCGATGGACAACACGCGGCACTGCTCTCGCCCAATCATAACCATGAAGTTAAGCGTTCTGGCGCGATGGCAGAGTAGGATGGGTGACCTCCCTGGGAAGACCTCGTGTCGCGACCGTTTACGTAAATTATGGATAAAACAGTCGAAATAATTGTTTTTAATGAGTTAACCGTCTCCGGAGTAATCTGCGTCATACCCTTCCGCACAGAACCGGCTCACGACAACAAAAATCGATAAATGTTCCCAGAAAATAGAAAAAAATAAGAAGAAGGAAATAACGAATGTAAAGCTATTATTATTCTTGGGATACGATAAAATGGAACCAGAATCGAATTTCGAACTTCCTAAGCGGATTTCTCGAGGAAACGAAAGCTTAACAGAAGCGGTAAATCGCAAATTAGAGGGTCTTAGAGAAGGAATTCGGCTAAAATCTCGTCAGCTCATTGCGTAGTAATGAGTCTCGTCCGTTTGCCCGTTTACAATCAAATTAGCCTACAATTTTGTCCAAATCCGGCAGTGCCCGAGCTACTTTCATTTCACATGTCTTATCTGGTCTCGATCGAGATTCAGATGATTTGAGCCGAAAATCGTCTGTCAACAAGTAATCAAAAATAGAAAACACGAAAAGGGTGCAACACGAGGACTTCCAGGGGGTCACCCATCCTAGTACTGCTCTCGCCCAAGCACGCTTAACTTCGGAGTTCTGATGGGATCCGGTGCATTAGTGCTGGTATGATCGCACCCGACATTGAGTGGGATGTTTATTCTTATATCCCTCGAGTACGTGTGGAGCGGGCGGCGATGGACAACACGCGGCACTGCTCATGCCCAATCATAACCACGAAGTTAAGCGTTCTAGCGCGATGGCAGAGGTAGGATGGGTGACCTCCCTGGGAAGACCTCGTGTCGCGACCGTTTACGTAAATTATGGATAAAACAGTCGAAATTATTGTTTTTAATGAGTTAACCGTCTCCGGAGTAATCTGCGTCATACCCTTCCGCACAGAACCGGCTCACGACAACAAAAATCGATAAATGTTCCCAGAAAATAGAAAAAAAAATATGAAGAAGGAAATAACGAATGTAAAGCTGTTATTATGCCTGGGATACGATAAAATGGAACCGAAATTGAATTTCGAACTTCCTAAGCGGATTTCTCGAGGAAACGAAAGCTTAACAGAAGCGGTAAATCGCAAATTAGAGGGTCTTAGAGAAGAAATTCGGCTAAAATCTCGTCAGCTCATTGCGTAGTAATGAGTCTCGTCCGTTTGCCCGTTTACAATCAAATTAGCCTACAATTTTGTCCAAATCCGGCAGTGCCCGAGCTACTTTCATTTCACATGTCTTATCTGGTCTCGATCGAGATTCAGATGATTTGAGCCGAAAATCGTCTGTCAACAAGTAATCAAAAATAGAAACACGAAAAAGGGTGCAACACGAGGACTTTCCAGGGTGTCACCCATCCTAGTACTGCTCTCGCCCAAGCACGCTTAACTTCGGAGTTCTGATGGGATCCGGTGCATTAGTGCTGGTATGATCGCATCCGACATTGAGTGGGATGTTTATTCTTATATCCCTCGAGTACGTGTGGAGCGGGCGGCGATGGACAACACGCGGCACTGCTCTCGCCCAATCATAACCACGAAGTTAAGCGTTCTGGCGCGATGGCAGAGCTAGGATGGGTGACCACCCTGGGAAGACCTCGTGTCGCGACCGTTTACGTAAATTATGGATAAAACAGTCGAAATAATTGTTTTTAATGAGTTAACCATCTCCGGAGTAATCTGCGTCATATCCTTCCGCACAGAACCGGCTCACGACAACAAAAATCGATAAATGTTCCCAGAAAATAGAAAAAAAAATAAGAAGAAGGAAATAACGAATGTAAAGCTATTATTATTCTTGGGATACGATAAAATGGAACCAGAATCGAATTTCGAACTTCCTAAGCGGATTTCTCGAGGAAACGAAAGCTTAACAGAAGCGATAAATCGCAAATTAGAGGGTCTTAGAGAAGGAATTCGGCTAAAATCTCGTCAGCTCATTGCGTTGTAATGAGTCTCGTCCGTTTGCCCGTTTACAATCAAATTAGCCTACAATTTTGTCCAAATCCGGCAGTGCCCGAGCTACTTTCATTTAACATGTCTTATCTGGACCCGATCAAGATTCAGAGGATTTGAGCTGAAAATCGTCTGTCAACAAGTAATCAAAAATAGAAAAACACGAAAAGGGGTGCAACACGAGGACTTCCCAGGGGGTCACCCATCCTAGTACTGCGCTTTCGCCCAAGCACGCTTAACTTCGGAGTTCTGATGGGATCCGGTGCATTAGTGCTGGTATGATCGCACCCGACATTGAGTGGGATGTTTATTCTTATATCCCTCGAGTACGTGTGGAGCGGGCGGTGTTGGTCAACACGCGGCACTGCTCTCCCCCAATCATAACCATGAAGTTAAGCGTTCTGGCGCGATGGCAGAGCTAGGATGGGTGACCACCCTGGGAAGACCTCGTGTCGCGACCGTTTACGTAAATTATGGATAAAACAGTCGAAATAATTGTTTTTAATGAGTTAACCATCTCCGGTGTAATCTGCGTCATATCCTTCCGCACAGAACCGGCTCACGACAACAAAAATCGATAAATGTTCCCAGAAAATAGAAAAAAAAATAAGAAGAAGGAAATAACGAATGTAAAGCTATTATTATTCTTGGGATAATATAAAATGGAACCAGAATCGAATTTCGAACTTCCTAAGCGGATTTCTCGAGGAAACGAAAGCTTAACAGAAGCGATAAATCGCAAATTAGAGGGTCTTAGAGAAGGAATTCGGCTAAAATCTCGTCAGCTCATTGCGTTGTAATGAGTCTCGTCCGTTTGCCCGTTTACAATCAAATTAGCCTACAATTTTGTCCAAATCCGGCAGTGCCCGAGCTACTTTCATTTAACATGTCTTATCTGGACCCGATCAAGATTCAGAGGATTTGAGCTGAAAATCGTCTGTCAACAAGTAATCAAAAATAGAAAAACACGAAAAGGGGTGCAACACGAGGACTTCCCAGGGGGTCACCCATCCTAGTACTGCGCTTTCGCCCAAGCACGCTTAACTTCGGAGTTCTGATGGGATCCGGTGCATTAGTGCTGGTATGATCGCACCCGACATTGAGTGGGATGTTTATTCTTATATCCCTCGAGTACGTGTGGAGCGGGCGGCGATGGACAACACGCGGCACTGCTCTCGCCCAATCATAACCATGAAGTTAAGCGTTCTGGCGCGATGGCAGAGCTAGGATGGGTGACCTCCCTGGGAAGACCTCGTTTCGCGATCGTTTACGTAAATTATGGATAAAACAGTCGAAATAATTGTTTTTAATGAGTTAACCGTCCCTGGAGTAATCTGCGTCATACCCTTCCGCACACAACCGGCTCACGACAACAAAAATCAATAAATGTTCCCAGAAAATAGAAAAAAAATAAGAAGAAGGAAATAACGAATGTAAAGCTATTATTATGCCTGGGATACGATAAAATGGAACCGGAATCGAATTTCGAACTTCCTAAGCGGATTTCTCGAGGAAACGAAAGCTTAACAGAAGCGGTAAATCGCAAATTAGAGGGTCTTAGAGAAGGAATTCGGCTAAAATCTCGTCAGCTCATTGCGTAGTAATGAGTCTCGTCCGTTTGCCCGTTTACAATCAAATTAGCCTACAATTTTGTCCAAATCCGGCAGTGCCCGAGCTACTTTCATTTCACATGTCTTATCTGGTCCCGATCGAGATTCAGATGATTTGAGCCGAAAATTGTCTGTCAACAAGTAATCACAAAAGAAATACACGAAAAAGGGTGCAACACGAGGACTTCCCAGGGGGGCACCCATCCTAGTACTGCTCTCGCCCAAGCACGCTTAACTTCGGAGTTTTGATGGGATCCGGTGCATTAGTGCTGGTATGATCGCACCCGTCATTGAGTGGGATGTTTATTCTTATATCCCTCGAATACGGGTGGAGCAAGCGGCGATGGACAACACGCGGCACTGTTCTCGCCCAATCAGAATCATGAAGTTAAGCTTTCTGGCGCGATGGCAGAGCTAGGATGGGTGACCACCCTAGGAAGACCTCGTGTCGCAACCGTTTACGTAAATTATGGATAAAACAGTCGAAATATTGTTTTTAATGAGTTAACCGTCTCCGGAGTAATCTGCATCATACCCTTCCCCACAGAACCGGCTCACGACAACAAAAATGAATAAATGTTCCCAAAAATGAATAAATGTTCCCAGAAAATAGAAAAAAAAATAAGAAGAAGGAAATAACGAATGTAAAGCTATTATTATGCTTGGGATACGATAAAATGGAACCGGAATCGAATTTCGAACTTCCTAAGCGGATTTCTCGAGGAAACGAAAGCTTAACAGAAGCGGTAAATCGCAAATTAGAGGGTCTTAGAGAAGGAATTCGGCTAAAATCTCGTCAGCTCATTGCGTAGTAATGAGTCTCGTCCGTTTGCCCGTTTACAATCAAATTAGCCTACAATTTTGTCCAAATCCGGCAGTGCCCGAGCTACTTTCATTTCACATGTCTTATCTGGTCTCGATCGAGATTCAGATGATTTGAGCCGAAAATCGTCTGTCAACAAGTAATCAAAAATAGAAAAACACGAAAAGGGTGCAACACGAGGACTTCCCAGGGGGTCACCCATCCTAGTACTGCTCTCGCCCAAGCACGCTTAACTTCGGAGTTCTGATGGGATCCGGTGCATTAGTGCTGGTATGATCGCACCCGACATTGAGTGGGATGTTTATTCTTATATCCCTCGAGTACGTGTGGAGCGGGCGGCGATGGACAACACGCGGCACTGCTCTCGCCCAATCATAACCATGAAGTTAAGCGTTCTGGCGCGATGGCAGAGCTAGGATGGGTGACCTCCCTGGGAAGACCTCGTGTCGCGACCGTTTACGTAAATTATGGATAAAACAGTCGAAATAATTGTTTTTAATGAGTTAACCGTCTCCGGAGTAATCTGCGTCATATCCTTCCGCACAGAACCGGCTCACGACAACAAAAATCGATAAATGTTCCCAGAAAATAGAAAAAAAAATAAGAAGAAGGAAATAACGAATGTAAAGCTATTATTATTCTTGGGATACGATAAAATGGAACCAGAATCGAATTTCGAACTTCCTAAGCGGATTTCTCGAGGAAACGAAAGCTTAACAGAAGCGATAAATCGCAAATTAGAGGGTCTTAGAGAAGGAATTCGGCTAAAATCTCGTCAGCTCATTGCGTTAGTAATGAGTCTCGTCCGTTTGCCCGTTTACAATCAAATTAGCCTACAATTTTGTCCAAATCCGGCAGTGCCCGAGCTACTTTCATTTCACATGTCTTATCTGGTCCCGATCGAGATTCAGATGATTTGAGCTGAAAATCGTCTGTCAACAAGTAATCAAAAATAGAAAAACACGAAAAGGGGTGCAACACGAGGACTTCCCAGGGGGTCACCCATCCTAGTACTGCGCTTTCGCCCAAGCACGCTTAACTTCGGAGTTCTGATGGGATCCGGTGCATTAGTGCTGGTATGATCGCACCCGACATTGAGTGGGATGTTTATTCTTATATCCCTCGAGTACGTGTGGAGCGGGCGGTGTGGTACAACACGCGGCACTGCTCTCCCCAATCATAACCATGAAGTTAAGCGTTCTGGCGCGATGGCAGAGCTAGGATGGGTGACCACCCTGGGAAGACCTCGTGTCGCGACCGTTTACGTAAATTATGGATAAAACAGTCGAAATAATTGTTTTTAATGAGTTAACCATCTCCGGTGTAATCTGCGTCATATCCTTCCGCACAGAACCGGCTCACGACAACAAAAATCGATAAATGTTCCCAGAAAATAGAAAAAAAAATAAGAAGAAGGAAATAACGAATGTAAAGCTATTATTATTCTTGGGATACGATAAAATGGAACCAGAATCGAATTTCGAACTTCCTAAGCGGATTTCTCGAGGAAACGAAAGCTTAACAGAAGCGATAAATCGCAAATTAGAGGGTCTTAGAGAAGGAATTCGGCTAAAATCTCGTCAGCTCATTGCGTTGTAATGAGTCTCGTCCGTTTGCCCGTTTACAATCAAATTAGCCTACAATTTTGTCCAAATCCGGCAGTGCCCGAGCTACTTTCATTTAACATGTCTTATCTGGACCCGATCAAGATTCAGAGGATTTGAGCTGAAAATCGTCTGTCAACAAGTAATCAAAAATAGAAAAACACGAAAAGGGGTGCAACACGAGGACTTCCCAGGGGGTCACCCATCCTAGTACTGCGCTTTCGCCCAAGCACGCTTAACTTCGGAGTTCTGATGGGATCCGGTGCATTAGTGCTGGTATGATCGCACCCGACATTGAGTGGGATGTTTATTCTTATATCCCTCGAGTACGTGTGGAGCGGGCGGCGATGGACAACACGCGGCACTGCTCTCGCCCAATCATAACCATGAAGTTAAGCGTTCTGGCGCGATGGCAGAGCTAGGATGGGTGACCTCCCTGGGAAGACCTCGTGTCGCGACCGTTTACGTAAATTATGGATAAAACAGTCTAAATAATTGTTTTTAATGAGTTAACCGTCTCCGGAGTAATCTGCGTCATACCCTTCCGCACAGAACCGGCTCACGACAACAAAAATCGATAAATGTTCCCAGAAAATAGAAAAAAAATAAGAAGAAGGAAATAACGAATGTAAAGCTATTATTATGCCTGGGATACGATAAAATGGAACCGGAATCGAATTTCGAACTTCCTAAGCGGATTTCTCGAGGAAACGAAAGCTTAACAGAAGCGGTAAATCGCAAATTAGAGGGTCTTAGAGAAGGAATTCGGCTAAATCTCGTCAGCTCATTGCGTAGCAATGAGTCTCGTCCGTTTGCCTGTTTACAATCAAATTAGCCTACAATTTTGTCCAAATCCAGCAGTGCCCGAGCTACTTTCATTTCACATGTCTTATCTAGTCCCGATCGAGATTCAGATGATTTGAGCCGAAAATTGTCTGTCAACAAGTAATCACAATAGAAATACACGAAAAAGGGTGCAACACGAGGACTTCCCAGGGGGGCACCCATCCTAGTACTGCTCTCGCCCAAGCACGCTTAACTTCGGAGTTTTGATGGGATCCGGTGCATTAGTGCTGGTATGATCGCACCCGTCATTGAGTGGGATGTTTATTCTTATATCCCTCGAATACGGGTGGAGCAAGCGGCGATGGACAACACGCGGCACTGTTCTCGCCCAATCAGAATCATGAAGTTAAGCTTTCTGGCGCGATGGCAGAGCTAGGATGGGTGACCACCCTAGGAAGACCTCGTGTCGCAACCGTTTACGTAAATTATGGATAAAACAGTCGAAATATTGTTTTTAATGAGTTAACCGTCTCCGGAGTAATCTGCATCATACCCTTCCCCACAGAACCGGCTCACGACAACAAAAATGAATAAATGTTCCCAAAAATGAATAAATGTTCCCAGAAAATAGAAAAAAAAAATAAGAAGAAAGAAATAACGAATGTAAAGCCATTATTATGCTTAGGATACGATAAAATGGAACCGGAATCGAATTTCGAACTTTTTAAGCGGATTTCTTGAGGAAACGAAAGCTTAACAGAAGCGGTAAATCGCAAATTAGAGGGTCTTAGAGAAGGAATTCGGCTAAAATCTCGTCAGCTCATTGCCTAGTAATGAGTCTCGTCCGTTTGCCCGTTTACAATCAAATTCGCCTACAATTTTGTCCAAATCCGGCAGTGCCTGAGCTACTTTCATTTCACATGTCTTATCTGGTCTCGATTGAGATTCAGATGATTTGAGCCGAAAATCGTCTGTCAACAAGTAATCAAAAACAGAAAAACACGAAAAGGGGTGCAACACGAGGACTTCCCAGGGGGTCACCCATCCTAGTACTGCGCTTTCGCCCAAGCACGCTTAACTTCGGAGTTTTGATGGGATCCGGTGTATTAGTGCTGGTATGATCGCACCCGACATTGAGTGGGATGTTTATTCTTATATCCCTCGAGTACGTGTGGAGCGGGTGGCGATGGACAACACGCGGCACTGCTCTCGCCCAATCATAACCATGAAGTTAAGCGTTCTGGCGCGATGGCAGAGCTAGGATGGGTGACCTCCCTGGGAAGACCTCGTGTCACGATCGTTTACGTAAATTATGGATAAAACAGTCGAAATTATTGTTTTTAATGAGTTAACCGTCTCCGGAGTAATCTGCGTCACACCCTTCCGCACAGAACCGGCTCACGACAACAAAAATCGATAAATGTTCCCAGAAAATAAAAAAAAAATAAGAAGAAGGAAATAACGAATGTAAAGCAATTATTATTCTTAGGATACGATAAAATGGAACCAGAATCGAATTTCGAACTTCCTAAGCGGATTTCTCGAGGAAACAAAAGCTTAACAGAAGCGGTAAATCGCAAATTAGAGGGTCTTAGAGAAGGAATTCGGCTAAAATCTCGTCAGCTCATTGCGTAGTAATGAGTCTCGTCCGTTTGCCCGTTTACAATCAAATTAGCCTACAATTTTGTCCAAATCCGGCAGTGCCCGAGCTACTTTCATTTCGCATGTCTTATCTAGTCCCGATCGAGATTCAGATGATTTGAGCCGAAAATCGTCTGTCAACAAGTAATCAATAATAGAAATACACGAAAAAGGGTGCAACACGAGGACTTCCCAGGGGGGCACCCATCCTAGTACTGCTCTCGCCCAAGCACGCTTAACTTCGGAGTTTTGATGGGATCCGGTGCATAAGTGCTGGTATGATCGCTCCCGTCATTAAGTGGGATGTTTATTCTTATATCCCTCGAGTACGGGTGGAGCAAGCGGCGATGGACAACACGCGGCACTGTTCTCGCCCTATCAGAACCATGAAGTTAAGCTTTCTGGCGCGATGGCAGAGCTAGGATGGGTGACCTCCCTGGGAAGACCTCGTGTCGCAACCGTTTACGTAAATTATGGATAAAACAGACGAAATATTGTTTTTAATGAGTTAACCGTCTCCGGAGTAATTTGCGTCATACCATTCCCCACAGAACCGGCTCACGACAACAAAAATGAATAAATGTTCCAAGAAAATAGAAAAAAAAATATGAAGAAGGAAATAACGAATGTAAAGCTATTATTATGCTTGGGATACGATAAAATGGAACCGGAATCGAATTTCGAACTTTCTAAGCGGATTTCTTGAGGAAACGAAAGCTTAACAGAAGCGGTAAATCACAAATTAGAGGGTCTTAGAGAAGGAATTCGGATAAAATCTCGTCAGCTCATTTCGTAGTAATGAGTCTCGTCCGTTTGCCCCTTTACAATCAAATTACCCTACAATTTTGTCCAAATCCGGCAGTGCCCGAGCTACTTTCATTTCACATGTCTTATCTGGTCTCGATCGAGATTCAGATGATTTGAGCTAGAAAATCGTCTGTCAACAAGTAATCAAAAATAGAAAAACACGAAAAGGGGTGCAACACGAGGACTTCCCAGGGGGTCACCCATCCTAGTACTGCGCTTTCGCCCAAGCACGCTTAACTTCGGAGTTCTGATGAGATCCGGTGCATTAGTGCTGGTATGATCGCACCCGACATTGAGTGGGATGTTTATTCTTATATCCCTCGAGTACGTGTGGAGCGGGCGGCGATGGACAACACGCGGCACTGCTCTCGCCCAATCATAACCACGAAGTTAAGCGTTCTGGCGCGATGGCAGAGCTAGGATGGGTGACCTTCCCGGGAAGACCTCGTGTCGCGACCGTTTACGTAAATTATGCATAAAACAGTTTAAATAATTGTTTTTAATGAGTTAACCGTCTCCGGAGTAATCTGCGTCATACCCTTCTGCACAGAACCGGCTCACGACAACAAAAATCGATAAATGTTCCCAGAAAATAGAAAAAAAAATAAGAAGAAGGAAATAACGAATGTAAAGCTGTTATTATGCCTGGGATACGATAAAATGGAACCGGAATCGAATTTCGTACTTCCTAAGCGGATTTCTCGAGGAAACGAAAGCTTAACAGAAGCGGTAAATCGCAAATTAGAGGGTCTTAGAGAAGAAATTCGGCTAAAATCTCGTCAGCTCATTGCGTAGTAATGAGTCTCGTCCGCTTGCCCGTTTACAATCAAATTATCCTACAATTTTGTCCAAATCCGGCAGTGCCCGAGCTACTTTCATTTCACATGTTTTATCTGGTCCCGATCGAGACTCAGATGATTTGAGCCGAAAATCGTCTGTCAACAAGTAATCAAAATTAGAAAAACACGAAAAGGGGTGCAACACGAGGACTTCCAAGAATGTAAAGCTATTATTATTCCTGGGATACGATAAAATGGATCCGGAATCGAATTTCGAACTTCTTGAACGGATTTCTCGAGGAAACGGAACATTAACAGAAGCGGTAAATCGCAAATTAGAGGGTCTAAGAGAAGAAATTTAGCTAAAATCTCGCGAGCACTTTGCGGAGTAATGAGTCTCGTCCGTTTGCCCGTTTACAATAAAATTAGCCTAAATTTTGTCCAAATCAGGCAGTACCCGAGCTACGGTGATTTCACATGTCTTATTTGGTCACGATCGAGATTCAGATGATTTGAGCAGAAAATCGTCCGTCAACAAGTAATCAAAAATAGAAAAACACGAAAAGGGGTGCAACACGAGGACTTCCCAGGTGGTCACCGATCCTAGTACTGAGCTTTCGCCCAAGCACGCTTAACTTCGGAGTTCTGATGGGATCCGGTGTATTAGTGCTGGTATGATCGCACCCGTCATTGAGTGGGATGTTTATTCTTATATCCCTCGAGTACGTGTGGAGCGGGCGGCGATGGACAACACGCGGCACTGGTCTCGCCCAATCATAACCATGAAGTTAAGCGTTCTGGCGCGATGGCAGAGCTAGGATGGGTGACCTCCCTGGGAAGACCTCGTGTCGCGACCGTTTAAGTAAATTATGGATAAAACAGTCGAAATATTGTTTTTAATGAGTTGACCTTCTCTGGAGTAATCTGCGTCATACCCTTCCACACAGAACCGGCTCACAACAACAAAAATGAATAAATGTTCCCAGAAATTAGAAAAAAAAAGAAGAAGGAAATAACGAATGTAAAGCTGTTATTATGCTTCGGATACGATAAAATGGAACAGGAATCGAATTTCGAACTTCTTAAGCGGATTTCTCGAGGAAACGAAACCTTAACAGAAGCGGTAAATCGCAAATTAGAGGGTGTTAGAGAAGAAATTCGGCTAAAATCTCGTCAGCTCTAGTGGGATGTTTATTCTTATATCCCTCGAGTACGTATGGAGCGGGCGGCGATGGACAACACGCGGCACCGCTCTCGCCCAATCATAACCATGAAGTTAAGCGTTCTGGCGCGATGGCAGAGCCAGGATGGGTGACCTCCCTTGGAAGACCTAGTGTCGCGACCGTTTACGTAAATTATGGATAAAACAGTCGAAATAATTGTTTTTAATGAGTTAACCGTCTCCGGAGTAATCTGCGTCATACCCTTCCCCACAGAACCGGCTCACGACAACAAAAATCGATAAATGTTCCAAGAAAATAGAAAAAAAAATAAGAACAAGAAAAATAACGAATGTAAAGCTATTATTATGCCTGGGATACGATAAAAAGGAACCAGAATCGAATTTCGAACTTCCTAAGCGGATTTCTCGAGGAAACGAAAGCTTAACAGAAGCGTTAAATCGCAAATTAGAGGGTCTTAGAGAAGGAATTCGGCTAAAATCTCGTCAGCTCATTGCGTAGTATTGAGTCTCGTCCGTTTGCCCGTTTACAATCAAATTAGCCTACAATTTTGTCCAAATCCGGCATTGCCCGAGCTACTTTCATTTCACATGTCTTATCTGGTCTCGATCGAGATTCAGATGAGTTGAGCCGAAAATCATCTATCAACAAGTAATCAAAAATAGAAAAACAGGGGTGAAACACGAGGACTTCCCAGGAGGTCACCCATCCTAGTACTGCGCTTTCGCCCAAGCACGCTTAACTTCGGAGTTCTGATGGGATCCGGTGCATTAGTGCTGGTATGATCGCACCCGACATTGAGTGGATGTTTATTCTTATATCCCTCGAAGACGTGTGGAGCGGGCGACGATGGACAACACGCGGCACTGCTCTCGCCCAATCATAACCATGAAGTTAAGCGTTCAGGCGCGATGGCAGAGTTAGGATGGGTGACCTCCATGGGAAGACCTCGTGTCGCGATCGTTTACGTAAATTATGGATAAAACAGTCGAAATAATTGTTTTTAATGAGTTAACCGTCTCCGAAGTAATCTGCGTCATACCCTTCCGCACAGAACCGGCTCACGACAACAAAAATCGATAAATGTTCCCAGAAAATAAAAAAAAATAAGAAGAAGGAAATAACGAATGTAAAGCTATTATTATGCCTGGGATACGATAAAATTGAACCGAAATCGAATTTCGAACTTCCTAGGCGGATTTCTCGAGGAAACGAAAGCTGAACAGAAGCGGTAAATCGCAAATTAGAGGGTCCTAGAGAAGGAATTCGGCTAAAATCTCGTCAGCTCATTGCGTAGTAATGAGTCTCGTCCGTTTGCCCGTTTACAATCAAATTAGCCAACAATTTTGTCCAAATCCGGCAGTGCCCGAGCTACTTTCATTTCACATGTCTTGTCTAGTCCCGATCGAGATTCAGATGATTTGAGCCGAAAATCGTCTGTCAACAAGTAATCAAAAATAGAAAAACACGAAAAGGGATGCAACACGAGGACTTCCCAGGGGGTCACCCATCCTAGTACTGCTCTCGCCCAAGCACCTTAACTTCGGAGTTTTGATGGGATCCGGTGCATTAGTGCTGGTATGATCGCACCCGACATTGAGTGGGATGTTTATTCTTATATCCCTCGAGTACGTGTGGAGCGGGCGGCGATGGACAACACGCGGCACTGCTCTCGCCCAATCATAACCATGAAGTTAAGCGTTCTGGCGCGATGGCAGAGCTAAGATGGGTGACCTCCATGGGAAGACCTCGTGTCGCGACCGTTTACGTAAATTATGGATAAAGCAGTCGAAATATTGTTTTTAATGAGTTAACCGTCTTCGGAGTAATCTGCGTCATACCCTTCCGCACAGAACCGGCTCACGACAACAAAAATCGATAAATGTTCCCAGAAAATAGAAAAAAAAAATAAGAAGAAGGAAATAACGAATGTAAAGCTGTTATTATGCCTGGGATACGATAAAATGGAACCGGAATCGAATTTCGAACTTCCTAAACGGATTTCTCGAGGAAACGAAAGCTTAACAGAAGCGGTAAATCGCAAATTAGAGGGTCTTAGAGAAGAAATTCGGCTAAAATCTCGTCAGCTCATTGCGTAGTAATGAGTCTCGTCCGTTTGCCTGTTTACAATCAAATTAGCCAAAATTTTTGTCCAAATCCGGCAGTTCCCGAGCTACTTTCATTTCACATGTCTTATCTGGTCCCGATCGAGATTTAGATGATTTGAACCGAAAATCGTCTGTCAACAAGTAATCAAAAATAGAAAAACACGAAAAGGGGTGCAACACGAGGACTTCCAAGAATGTAAAGCTATTATTATTCCTGGGATACGATAAAATGGATCCGGAATCGAATTTCGAACTTCTTGAACGGATTTCTCGAGGAAACGGAACATTAACAGAAGCGGTAAATCGCAAATTAGAGGGTCTTAGAGAAGAAATTTAGCTAAAATCTCGCGAGCACTTTGCGGAGTAATGAGTCTCGTCCGTTTGCCCGTTTACAATAAAATTAGCCTACAATTTTGTCCAAATCAGGCAGTACCCGAGCTACGCTGATTTCACATGTCTTATTTGGTCCCGATCGATATTCAGATGATTTGAGCAGAAAATCGTCCGTCAACAAGTAATCAAAAATAGAAAAACACAAAATGGGGTACAACACGAGGACTGGGAATCCCAGGGGGTCACCCATCCTAGTACTGCTCTCTCCCAAGCACGCTTAACTTCGGAGTTATGATGGGATCCAGTGCAATAGTGCTGGTATGATAGCACCCGACATTGAGTGGGATGTTTATTCTTATATCCCTCGAGTACGTGTGGAGCGGGCGGCGATGGACAACACGCGGCACTGCTCTCGCCCAATCATAACCATGAAGTTAAGCGTTCTGGCGCGATGGCAGAGGTAGGATGAGTGACCTCCCTGGGAAGACCTCGTTTCGCGACCGTTTACGTAAATTATGGATAAAACAGTCGAAATAATTGTTTTTAATGAGTTAACCGTCTCCGGAGTAATCTGCGTCATACCCTTCCACACAGAACCGGCTAACGACAACAAAAATCGATAAATGTTCCCACAAAATAGAAAAAAATTAGAAGAAGAAATAGCGAATGTAAAGCTATTATTATGCTTGGGATACGATAAAATGGAACCGGAATCGAATTTAGAACTTACTAAGCGGATTTCCAAGGAAACGGAAGCTTAAAAGAAGCGGTAAATCGCAAATTAGAGGGTCTTAGAGAAGGAATTCGGCTAAAATCTCGTCAGCTCATTGTGTAGTAAAGTGTCTCGGTCGTTTGCCCGTTTACTATCAAATTAGCCTACAATTTTGTCCAAATCCGGCAGTGCCCGAGCTACGTTGATTTCAAATGTTTTATCTGGTCCCAATCGAGATTCAGATGATTGGAGCCGAAAGTCGTCTGTCAACAAGTAATCAAAAATAGAAAAACACGAAAAGGTGTGCAACACGAGGACATCCCAGGGGGTCACCCATCCTACTACTGCGCTTTCGCCCAAGCACGCTTAACTTCGGAGTTCTGATGGGATCCGGTGCATTAGTGCTTGTATGATCGCACCCAGACATTGAGTGATATGTTTATTCTTATATCCCTTGAGTACGTGTGGAGCGGGCGGCGATGGACAACACGCGGCACTGCTCTCGCCCAATCATAACCATGAAGTTAAGCGTTCTGGCACGATGGCAGAACTAGGATGGGTGACCTCCCTGGGAAGTCCTCGTGTCGCGACCGTTTACGTAAATTATGGCAAAAACAGTCGAAATAATTGTTTTTAATGAGTTAACCGTCTCCGGAGTAATCTGCGTCATACCCTTCCGCACAGAACCGGCTCACGACAACAAAAATCGCTAAATGTTCCCAGAAAATAAGAAAAAAATAAGAAGAAGGAAATAGCGAATGTAAAGCTATTATTATGCCTGGGATATGATAAAATGGAACCGGAATCGAATTTCGAACTTCCTAAGCGGATTTCTCGAGGAAACGAAAGCTTAACAGAAGCGGTAAATCGCAAATTAGAGGGTCTTAGAGAAGGAATTTGGCTAAATCTCGTCAGCTCATTGCATAGTAATGAGTATCGTCCGCTCGCCCGTTTACAATCAAATTAGCCTACAATTTTGTCCAAATCCGGCAGTGCCCGAGCTACTTTCATTTCACATGTCTTATCCGGTCCCGATCGAGATTATGATGATTTGAGCTGAAAATCGTCTGTCAACAAGTAATGAAAAATAGAAAAACACGAAAAAGGGTGCAACACGAGGACTTCCCAGGGGGTCACCCTCCCTAGTACTGCTCTCGCGCAAGCACGCTTAACTTCGGAGTTCTGATGGGATCCGGTGCATTAGTGCTGGCATGATCGCACCCGACATTGAGTGGGATGTTTTTTCTTATATCCCTCGAGCTTCCTAAATGGATTTCTCGAGGAAACGAAAGCTTAACAGAAGCGGAAAATCGAAAATTAGAGGGTCTTAGAGAAGGAATTCAGCTAAAATCTCACCAGCTCATTGCGGAGTAACGAGTCTCGTTTTTTTGCCTGTTTATAATCAAATTAGCCTACAATTTTGTCCAAATCCGGCAGTGCCCGAGCTATGTTGATTTCAGTCGAAATAATTATTTTTAATGAGTTAACCGTCTCCGGGGTAATCTGCGTCATACCCTTTCGCACAGAACCGGCTCACGACAACAAAAATCGATAATGGTTCCCAGAAAATAGAAAAAAAATAAGAAGAAGAAAATAACGAATGTAAAGCTATTATTATGCTTGGGATACGATAAAATAGAACCGGAATCGAATTTCGAGCTTCCTAAGCGGATTTCTCGAGGAAACGAAAGCCTAACAGAAGCGGTAAATCGCAAATTCGAGGGTCTTAGAGAAGGAATTCGGCTAAAATCTCGTCAGCTCATTGCGTAGTAATGAATCTCGTCCGTTTGCCCGTTTACAATAAAATTAGCCTACAATTTTGTCCAAATCCGGCAGTGCCTGAGCTACTTTCATTTCACATGTCTTATCTGGTCCCGATCGAGATTCAGATGATTTGAGCCGAAAATCGTCTGTCAACAAGTAATCAAAAATAGAAAAACACGAAAAGGGGTGCAACACGAGGACTGGGAATCCCAGGGGGTCACTCATCCTAGTACTGCTCTCGCACAAGCACGCTTAACTTCGGAGTTCTGATGGGATGCGGTGCATTAGTGCTGGTATGATCGCACCCGACATTGAGTGGGATGTTTATTCTTATATCCCTCGATTACGTGTGGAGCGGGCGGCGATGGACAACACGCGGCACTGCTCTAGCCCAATCATAACCATGAAGTTAAGCGTTCTGGCGCGATGGCAGAGCTAGGATGGGTGACCTCCCTGAGAGGACCTCGTGTCGCGACCGTTTACGTAAATTATGAATAAAAAAGTCGAAATAATACGTAAATTATGGATAAAACAGTCGAAATAATTGTTTTTAATGAGTTAACCGTCTCCGGAGTAATCTGCGTCATACCCTTCCGCACAGAACCGGCTCACGACAACAAAAATCGCTAAATGTTCCCAGAAAATAAGAAAAAAATAAGAAGAAGGAAATAGCGAATGTAAAGCTATTATTATGCCTGGGATATGATAAAATGAAACCGGAATCGAATTTCGAACTTCCTAAGCTGATTTCTCGAGGAAACGAAAGCTTAACAGAAGCAGTAAATCGCAAATTAGAGGGTCTTAGAGAAGGAATTCGGCTAAAATCTCGTCAGCTCATTGCGTAGAATGAGTTTCGTCCGTTTGCCCGTTTACAATTAAATTAGCCTACAATTTTGTCCAAATCCGGTAGTGCCCGAGCTACTTTCATTTCACATGTCTTATCTGGTCCCGATCGAAATTCAGATGATTTGAGCCGAAAATCGTCTGTCAACAAGTAATCAAAAATAGAAAAACACGAAAAGGAGTGCAACACGAGGACTGGGAATCCCAGGGGGTCACCCATCCTAGTACTGCTCTCGCACAAGCACGCTTAACTTCGGAGTTCTGATGGGATGCGGTGCATTAGTGCTGGTATGATCGCACCCGACATTGAGTGGGATGTTTATTCTTATATCCCTCGATTACGTGTGGAGCGGGCGGCGATGGACAACACGCGGCACTGCTCTAGCCCAATCATAACCATGAAGTTAAGCGTTCTGGCGCGATGGCAGAGCTAGGATGGGTGACCTCCCTGAGAGGACCTCGTGTCGCGACCGTTTACGTAAATTATGAATAAAAAAGTCGAAATAATACGTAAATTATGGATAAAACAGTCGAAATAATTGTTTTTAATGAGTTAACCGTCTCCGGAGTAATCTGCGTCATACCCTTCCGCACAGAACCGGCTCACGACAACAAAAATCGCTAAATGTTCCCAGAAAATAAGAAAAAAATAAGAAGAAGGAAATAGCGAATGTAAAGCTATTATTATGCCTGGGATATGATAAAATGAAACCGGAATCGAATTTCGAACTTCCTAAGCTGATTTCTCGAGGAAACGAAAGCTTAACAGAAGCAGTAAATCGCAAATTAGAGGGTCTTAGAGAAGGAATTCGGCTAAAATCTCGTCAGCTCATTGCGTAGAATGAGTCTCGTCCGTTTGCCCGTTTACAATTAAATTAGCCTACAATTTTGTCCAAATCCGGTAGTTCCCGAGCTACTTTCATTTCACATGTCTTATCTGGTCCCGATCGAAATTCAGATGATTTGAGCCAAAAATCGTCTGTCAACAAGTAATCAAAAATAGAAAAACACGAAAAGGGGTGCAACACGCTTAACTTCGGAGTTCTGATGGGATCTGGTGCATTAGAGCTTGTATGATCGCACCCGACATTGAGTGGGATGTTTATTTTTATATCCCACGAGTATGTGTGGAGCGGGCGGCGATGGACAACACGCGGCACTGCTCTCGCCCAATCATAATCATGTAGTTAAGCGTTCTGGTGCGATGGCAGAGCTAGGATGGGTGACCTCCCTGGGAAGACCTCGTGTCGCGACCGGTTACGTAAATTATGGATAAAACAGTCGAAATAATTGTTTTTAATGAGTTAACCGTCTCCGGAGTAATCTGCGTCATACCCTTCCGCACAGAACCGGCTAACGACAACAAAAATTGATAAATTTCCCAGAAAATAGAAAAAAGATAAGAAGAAGGAAATAACGAATGTAAAGCTATTATTATGCCTCGGATACGATAAAATGGAACCGGAATCGAATTTCGAACTTCCTAAGCGGATTTCTCGAGGAAACGAAAGCTTAACAGAAGCGGTAAATCGCAAATTAGAGGGTCTTAGGGAAGGAATTCGGCTAAAATCTCGTCAGCTTATTGCGTAGTAATGAGTCTCGTCCGTTTGCCCGTTTACAATCAAATTAGCCTACAATTTTGTCCAAATCCGGTAGTGCCCGAGCTACTTTCATTTCACATGTCTTATCTGGTCCCGATCGAAATTCAGATGATTTGAGCCGAAAATCGTCTGTCAACAAGTAATCAAAAATAGAAAAACACGAAAAGGGGTGCAACACGAGGACTGGGAATCCCAGGGGGTCACCCATCCTAGTACTGCTCTCGCACAAGCACGCTTAACTTCGGAGTTCTGATGGGATGCGGTGCATTAGTGCTGGTATGATCGCACCCGACATTGAGTGGATGTTTATTCTTACATCCCTTGAGTACGTGTGGAGCGGGCGGCGATGGACAACACGTGGCACTGCTCTCGCCCAATCATAACCATGAAGTTAAGCGTTCTGGCGCGATGGCGGAGCTAGGATGAGTGATCTCCCTGGGAAGACCTCGTGTCGCGACCGTTTACGGAAATTATGGATAAAACAGTCGAAATAATTGTTTTTAATGAGTTAACCGTCTCCGGAGTAATCTGCGTCATACCCTTCCGCACAGAACCGGCTCAGGACAACAAAAATCGATAAATGTTCCCAGAAAATAGAAAAAAAAATAAGAAGAAGGAAATAACGAATGTAAAGCTATTATTATGCCTGGGATACGATAAAATGGAACAGGAATCGAATTTCGAACTTCCTAAGCGGATTTCTCGAGGAAACGAAAGCTTAAGAGAAGCGGTAAATCGCAAATTAAAGGGTCTTAGAGAAGGAATTCGACTAAAATCTCGTCAGCTCATTGCGTAGTAATAAGTCTCGTCCGTTTGCCCGTATACAATTAAATTAGCCTACAATTTTGTCCAAATCCGGCAGTTTCCGAGCTACTTTCATTTCACATGTCTTATCTGGTCCCGATCGAGATTCAGATGATTTGAGCCGAAAATCGTCTGTCAACAAGTAATCAAAAATAGAAAAACACGAAAAGAGGTGCAACACGAGGACTTCCCAGGGGGTCGGTCACACATCCTAGTACTGCTCTCGCCCAAGCACGCTTAACTTCAAAGTTCTTATGGGATCCGGTGCATTAGTGCTGGTATGATCGCACCCGACATTGAGTGGGATGTTTATTCTTATATCCCTCGAGTACGTGTGGAGCGGGCGGCGATGGACAACACGCGGCACTGCTCTCGCCCAATCATAACCATGAAGTTAAGCGTTCTAGCGCGATGGCAGAGCTAGGATGGGTGACCTCCTTGGGAAGACCTCGTGTCGCGACCGGTTACGTAAATTATGGATAAATTAGTCGAAATAATTGTTTTTAATGAGTTAACCGTCTCCGGAGTAATCTGCGTCATACCCTTCCGCACAAAACCGGCTAACGACAACAAAAATCGATAAATGTTCCCAGAAAATAGAAAAAAAAATAAGAAGAAGGAAATAACGAATGTAAAGCTATTATTATGTCTGGGATACGATAAAATGGAACCGGAATCGAATTTAGACTTCCTAAGCGGATTTCTCGAGGAACCGAAAGCTTAACAGAAGCGGTAAATCGCAAATTAGATGGTCTTAGAGAAGGAATTCGGCTAAAATCTCGTCAGCTCATTGCGTAGTAATAAGTCTCGTCCGTTTGCCCGTTTACAGTCAAATTAGCCTACAATTTTGTCCAAATCCGGCAGTGCCCAAGCTACTTTCATTTCACATGTGTTATCTTGTCCCGATCGAGATTCAGATGATTTGAGCCGAAAATCGTCTGTCTACAAGTAATAAAAAAAAGAAAAACACGAAAAGGGGTGCAACACGAGGAGTTTCCAGGGGGTCACCCATCCTAGTACTGCTCTCGCCCAAGCATGCTTGGCTTCGGAGTTCTGATTCGATCCGGTGCATTAGTGCTGGTATGATCGCACCCAACATTGAGTGGGATGTTTTTTCTTATATCCCTCGAGTACGTGTGGAGCGGGCGGCGATGGACAACACGCGGCACTGCTCCCGCCCAATCATAACAATGAAGTTATGCGTTCTGGCGCGATGGCAGAGCTAGGATAGGTGACCTCCCTGGGAAGACCTCGTGTCGCGACCGTTTACGTAAATTATGGATAAGACAGTCGAAATAATTGTTTTTAATTAGTTAACCGTCTTCGGAGTAATCTGCGTCATACCCTTCTGCACAGAACCGGCTCAGGACAACAAAAATCGATAAATGTTCCCAGAAAATAGAAAAAAAAATAAGAAGAAGGAAATAACGAATGTAAAGCTATTATTATGCCTGAGATACGATAAAATGCAACCGAAATCGAATTTCGAACTTCCTAAGCGGATTTCTCGAGGAAACGAAAGCTTAAGAGAAGTGGTAAATCGCAAATTAAAGGGTCTTAGAGAAGGAATTCGGCTAAAATCTCGTCAGCTCCTCGCGGATAATGAGTCTCGTTCGTTTGCCTGTTTACAATCAAATTAGGCTACAATTTTGTCCAAATCCGGCAGTGCCCGAGCTAGGTTGATTTCACATGTCTTATCTGGTCCCGATCGAGATTCAGATGATTTGAGCCGAAAATCGTCTGTCAACAAGTAATCAAAAATAGAAAACACGAAAAGGGGTGCAACACGAGGACTTCCCAGGGGGTCACTCATCCTAGTACTGCTCTTGCCCAAGCACAAATAACTTCGGAGTTCTGATGGTATCCGGTGCATTAGTGCTGGTATTATCGTACCCGACATTGAGTGGGATGTTTATTCTTATATCCCTCGAGTACGTGTGGAGCGGGCGGCGATGGACAACACGCGGCACTGCTCTCGCCCAATCATAACCATGAAGTTAAGCGTTCTGGCGCGATGGCAGAGGTAGGATGGGTGACCTCCCTGGGAAGACCTCGTGTCGCGACCGTTTACGTAAATTATGGATAAAACAGTCGAAATAATTGTTTTTAATGAGTTAACCGTCTCCGGAGTAATCTGCGTCATACCCTTCCGCACAGAACCGGCTAACGACAACAAAAATCGATAAATATTCTCAGAAAATAGAAAAAAAATAAGAAGGAAATAACGAATGTAAAGCTATTATTATGCCTGAGATACGATAAAATGGAACCGGAATCGAATTTCGAACTTCCTAAGCGGATTTCTCGAGGAAACGAAAGCTTAAGAGAAGCGATAAATCGCAA
Organism: Primulina tabacum; assembly: GCF_025594145.1. Classification (NCBI taxonomy): domain Eukaryota; kingdom Viridiplantae; phylum Streptophyta; class Magnoliopsida; order Lamiales; family Gesneriaceae; genus Primulina; species Primulina tabacum. The sequence continues at coordinate 36,357,462 of NC_134559.1, forward strand.
ATTAGATGGTCTTAGAGAAGGAATTCAGCTAAAATCTCGTCAGCTCATTGCGTAGTAATGAGTCTCGTCCGTTTGCTCGTTTACAATTTAATTAGCCTAAAATTTTGTCCAAATCCGGCAGTGCCCGAGCTACTTTCATTTCACATGTCTTACCATGAAGTTAAGCGTCCTGGCGCGATGGTAGAGAGAGCTAGGATGGGTGACCTCCCTGGGAAGACCTCGTGTCGCGACCGTTTACGTAAATTATGGATAAAACAGTCGAAATAATACGTAAACTATGGATAAAACAGTCGAAATAATTGTTTTTATTGAGTTAACCATCTCCGGAGTAATTTGCGTCATACCCTTCCGCACAGAACCGGCTCACGACACTAATTGTTTTTATTGAGTTAATCGTCTCCTGAGTAATCTGCGTCATACCCTTCCGCACAGAACCGGCTCACGACAACAAAATTCGATAAATGTTCCCAGAAAATAAAAAAAAATAAGAAGAAGGAAATAACGGATGTAAAGCTATTATTATGCCATGGATACGATAAAATGGAACCGGAATCGAATTTCGAACTTCCTAAGCGGATTTCTCGAGGAAACGAAAGCTTAAGAGAAGCGGTAAATCGCAAATTAGAGGGTTTTAGAGAAGGAATTCGTCTAAAATCAAGTCAGCTCATTGCGTAGTAATGAGTCTCGTCCGTTTGCCCGTTTACAATCAAATAAGCCTACAATTTTGTCCAAATCCAGCAGTGCCCGAGCTACTTTCATTTCACATGTCTTATCAGGTCCCGATCGAGATTCAGATGATTTGAGCCGAAAATCGTCTGTCAACAAGTAATCAAAAATAGTAAAACACGAAAAAGGGTGCAACACGAGGACTTTCCAGGGGGTCACCCATCCTAGTACTGCTCTCGCCCAAGCACGCTTAACTTCGGAGTTCTGATGGGATCCGGTGCATTAGTGCTGGTATGATCGCTCCCGACATTGAGTGGGATGTTTATTCTTATATCCCTCGAGTACGTGTGGAGCGGGCGGCGATGGACAACACGCGGCACTGCTCTCGCCCAATCATAACCATGAAGTTAAGCGTTCTGGCGCGATGGCGGAGCTAGGATGGGTGACGTCGCTGGGAAGACCTCGTGTCGCGACCGTTTAAGGAAATAATGGATAAAACAGTCGAAATAATTGTTTTTAATGAGTTAACCGTCTCCGGAGTAATATGCGTCATACCCTTCCGCACAGAATCGGCTCAAGACAACAAAAATTGATAAATGTTCCCAGAAAATAGAAAAAAAAAATAAGAAGAAAGAAATAACGAATGTAATGCTATTATTATGCCTTGGATACGATAAAATGGAACCGGAATCGAATTTCGAACTTCCTAAGCGGATTTCTCGAGGAAACGAAAGCTTAAAAGAAGCGGTAAATCGCAAATTAGAGGGTCTTAGAGAAGGAATTCGGCTAAAATCTCGTCAGCTCATTGCGTAGTAATGTGTCTCGTCCGTTTGCCCATTTACAATCAAATTAGCCTACAATTTTGTCCAAATCCGGCAGTGCCCGAGCTACTTTCATTTCACATGTCTTATCTGGTCTCGATCGAGATTCAGATGATTTGAGCCGAAAATCGTCTGTCAACAAGTAATCAAAAATAGAAAAACACGAAAAGGGGTGCAACACGAGGACTTCCCAGGGGGTCACCCATTCTAGTACTGCTCTCGCCCAAGCACGCTTAACTTCGGAGTTCTGATGGGATCCATGGCATTAGTGCTGGTATGATCGCACCCGACATTCAGTGGGATGTTTACTCTTATATCCCTCGAGTACGTGTGGAGCGGGGCGGACGATGGACAACATGCGGCACTGCTCTCGCCCAATCATAACCATGAAGTTAAGCGTTCTGGCGCGATGGCAGAGCTAGGATGGGTGACCTCCCTGGGAAGACCTCGTGTCGCGACCGTTTACGTAAATTATGGATAAAACAGTCGAATAATTGTTTTTAATGAGTTACCGTCTCCGGAGTAATCTGCGTCATACCGTTCCACACAGAACCGGCTCACAACAACAAAAATCGATAAATGTTCCCAGAAAATAGAAAAAAAATAAGAAGAAGGAAATAACGAATGTAAAGCTATTATTATGTCTGGGATACGATAAAATGGAACCGGAATCGAATTTCGAACTTCCTAAACGGATTTCTCGAGGAAACGAAAGCTTAACAGAAGCGGTAAATCGCAATTTAGATGGGTCTTAGAGAAGGAATTCGGCTAAAATCTCATCAGCTCATTGCGTAGTAATAGTCTCGTCCGTTTGCCCGTTTACAAGTCAAATTAGCCTACAATTTTGTCCAAATCCGGCAGTGCCCGAGCTACTTTCATTTCACATGTCTTATCTGGTCCCGATCGAGATTCAGATGATTTGAGCCGAAAATCGTCTGTCAACAAGTAATCAAAAATAGAAAAACACGAAAAAGGGTGCAACACGAGGACTTCCCAGGGGGTCACCCACCCTAGTACTGCTCTCGCCCAAGCACGCTTAACTTCGGAGTTCTGATAGGATCCGGTGCATTAGTGCAGGTATGATCGCACCCGACATTGAGTGGGATGTTTATTCTTATATCCCTCGAGTACGTGTGGAGCGGGCGGCGATGGACAACACGCGGCACTGCTCTCGCCCAATCATAACCATGAAGTTAAGCGTTCTGGCGCGATGGTAGAGCTAGGATGGGTGACCTCCCTGGGAAGACCTCGTGTCGCGATCGTTTACGTAAATTATGGATAAAACAGTCGAAATAATTGTTTTTAATGAGTTAACCGTCTCTGGAGTAATCTGCGTCATACCCTTTCCGCACAGAACCGGCTCACGACAACAAAAATCGATAAATATTCCCAGAAAATAGAAAAAAAAATAATAAGAAGGAAATAACGAATGTAAAGCTATTATTATGCCTGGGATACGATAAAATGGAACCGGAATCGAATTTCAAACTTCCTAAGCGGATTTCTCGAGGAAACGAAAGCTTAACAGAAGCGGTAAATCGCAAATTAGAGGGTCTTAGAGAAGGAATTCGACTAAAATCTCGTCAGCTCATTGCGTAGTAATAAATCTCGTCCGTTTGCCCGTTTACAATCAAATTAGCCCACAATTTTGTCCAAATCCGGCAGTGCCCAAGCTACTTTCATTTCACATGTCTTATCTGGTCCCAATCGAGATTCAGATGATTTGAGCCGAAAATCGTCTGTCAACAAGTAATCAAAAATAGAAAAACACGAAAAAGGGTGAAACACGAGGACAACCCAGGGGTAAATAACGATGTAAAGCTATTATTATGCCTGGGATACGATAAAATGGAATTGGAATCGAATTTCGAACTTCCTAAGAGGATTTCTCGAGGAAACGAAAGCTTAACAGAAGCGGTAAATCGCAAATTAGAGGGTCTTAGAGAAGGAATTCGGCTAAATTCTCGCCAGCTCATTGCGTAGTAATGAGTCTCGTCCGTTTGCCCATTTACAATCAAATTAGCCTTCAATTTTGTCCAAATCCGGCAGTGCCCGAGCTACTTATATTTCACATGTCTTATCTGGTCCCGATCGAGATTCAGATGATTTGAGCCGAAATTCGTTTGTCAACAAGTAATCAAAAATAGAAAAACACGAAAAAGGGTGCAACACGAGGACTTCCCGGGGGTCACCCATCCTAGTACTGCTCTCGCCCAAGCACGCATAACTTCGGAGTTCTGTTGGGATCCGGTGCATTAGTGCTGGTATGATCGCACCCGATATTAGGTAGGATGTTTATTCTTATATCCCTCGAGTACGTGTGGAGCGGGCGACGATGGACAACACGCGGCACTGCTCTCGCCCAATCATAACCATGAAGTTAAGCGTTCTGGCGCGATGGCAGAGCTAGGATGGGTGACCTCCCTGGGAAGACCTCGTGTCGCGATCGTTACGTAAATTATGGTTAAAACAGTCGAAATAATTGTTTTTAATGAGTTAACCGTCTCCGGAGTAATCTGCGTCATACCCATCCGCACAGAACCGGCTCACGACAACAAAAATCGATAAATGTTCCCAGAAAATAGAAAAAAAAAAAGAAGAAGGAAATAACGAATGTAAACTTTATTATGCCTGGGATACGATAAAATGGAACCGGAATCGAATTTCGAACTTCCTAAGCGGATTTCTCGAGGAAACGAAAGCTTAAGAGAAGAGGTAAATCGCAAATTAGAGGGTCTTGGAGAAGGAATTCGGCTAAAATCTCGTCAGCTCATTGCGTAGTAATGTGTCTCGTCCGTTTGCCCGTTTACAATCAAATTAGCCTACAATTTTGTCCAAATCCGGCAGTGCCCGAGCTACTTTCATTTCACATGTCTTATCTGGTCTCGATCGAGATTCAGATGATTTGAGCCCAAAATCGTCTGTCAAAAAGTAATCAAAAATAGAAAAACAAGAAAAGGGGTGCAACACGAGGACTTCCCAGGAGGTCACCCATCCTAGTACTAATCTCGCCCAAGCACGCTTAACTTCGGAGTTCTGATGGGATCAATGGCATTAGTGCTGGTATGATCGCACCCACAATTTAGTAGGATGTTTATTCTTATATCCCTCGAGTACGTGTGGAGCGGGCGGCGATGGACAACCCGCGGCACTGGTCTCGCCCAATCATAACCACGAAGTTAAGCGTTCTGACGCGATGGCAGAGGTAGGATAGGTGACCTCCCTGGGAAGACCTCGTGTCGCGATCATTTACGTAAATTATGGATAAAACAGTCCAAATAATTGTTTTTAATTAGTTAACCGTCTCCGGAGTAATCTGCGTCATACCCTTCCGCACAGAACCGGCTCACGACAACAAAAATCGATAAATGTTCCCAGAAAATAGAAAAAAAATTAAGAAGAAGAAATAACGAATGTAAAGCTATTATTATGCCTGGGATACGATAAATGGAACCGGAATCGAATTTCGAACTTCCTAAGCGGATTTCTCGAGGAAACGAAAGCTTAACAGAATGCGGTAAATCGCAAATCAGAGGGTCTTAGAGAAGGAATTCGGCTAAAATATCGTCAGCTCATTGCATAGCAATGAGTCTCGTCCGTTTGCCTGTTTACAATCAAATTAGCCTACAATTTTGTCCAAATCCGGCAGTGCCCGGGCTACTTTCATTTCACATGTCTTATCTGGTCCCAATCGAGATTCAGATGATTTGAGCCGAAAATCGTCTGTCAACATGTAATCAAAAATAGAAAAACACGAAAAAGGGTGCAACACGAGGACTTCCCAGGGGTCACCCATCCTAATACTGCCTCTCGCCCAAGCACGCTTAACTTCGGAGTTCTGATTGGATCCGGTGCATTAGTGCTGGTATGATCGCACCCGACATTGAGTAGGATGTTTATTCTTATATCCCTCGAGTACGTGTGGAGCGGGCGGCGATGGACAACACGCGGCACTGCTCTCGCCCAATCATAACCATGAAGTTAAGCGTTCTGGCGCTGATGGCAGAGGCTAGGATGGGTGACCTCCCTAGGAAGACCTCGTGTCGCGACCGTTTACGTAAATTATGGATAAAACAGTCGAAATAATTGTTTTTAATGAGTTAACTCGTCTCCGGAGTAATCTGCGTCATACCCTTCCGCACAGAACCGGCTCACGACAACAAAAATCTATAATGTTCCCAGAAAATAGAAAAAAAATAAGAAGAAGAAATAAAGAATGTAAAGCTATTATTATGCCTGGGATACGATAAAATGGAACCGGAATCGAATTTCGAACTTCCTAAGCGGATTTCTCGAGGAAACGAAAGCTTAACAGAAGCGGTAAATCGCAAATTAGAGGGTCTTAGAGAAGGAATTCGGCTAAAATCTCGTCAGCCCACTGCGTAGTAATGAGTCTTGTCCGTTTGCCCGTTTACAATCAAATTAGCCTACAATTTTGCCCAAATCCGGCAGTGCCCGAGCTACTTTCATTTCACATGTCTTATCTGGTCCCGATCGAGATTCAGATGATTTGAGCCGAAAATCGTCTGTCAACAAGTAATCAAAAATAGAAAACACGAAAAAGGGTGCAACACGAGGACTTTCCACGATGTCACCCATCCTAGTACTGCTCTCGCCCAAGCACGCTTAACTTCGGAGTTCTGATGGGATCCGGTGCATTAGTGCTGGTATGATCGCACCCGACATTGAGTGGGATGTTTATTCTTATATCCCTCGAGTACGTGTGGAGCGGGCGCTGATGGACAACACGCGGCACTGCTCTCGCCCAATCATAACCATGAAGTTAAGCGTTCTGGCGCGATGGCAGAGGTAGGATGGGTGACCTCCCTGGGAAGACCTCGTGTCGCGACCGTTTACGTAAATTATGGATAAAACTGTCGAAATAATTGTTTTTAATGAGTTAACCGTCTCCGGAGTAATCTGCGTCATACCCTTCCGCACAGAACCGGCTCACGACAACAAAAATCGATAAATGTTCCCAGAAATAGAAAAAAAAATAAGAAGAAGAAAATAACGAATGTAAAGCTATTATTATGCCTGGGATACGATAAAATGGAAACCGGAATCGAATTTCGAACTTCTAAGCGGATTTCTCGAGGAAACGAAAGCTTAACAGAAGCGGTAAATCGCAAATTAGAGGGTCTTAGAGAAGGAATTCGGCTAAAATCTCGTCAGCTCATTGCGTAGTAATGAGTCTCGTCCGTTTGCCCGTTTACAATCAAATTAGCCTACAATTTTGTCCAAATCGGCAGTGCCCGAGCTACTTTCATTTCACATGTTTATCTGGTCCCGATCGAGATTCAGATGATTGAGCCGAAAATCGTCTGTCAACAAGTAATCAAAAATAGAAAAACACTAAAAAGGGTGCAAACACGAGGACTTCCCAGGGGGTCACCCATCCTAGTACTGCTCTCGCCCAAGCACGCTTAACTTCGAGTTCTGATGGATCCGGTGCATTAGTGCTGGTATGATCGCACCCGACATTGAGTGGATGTTATTCTTATATCCCTCGAGTACGTGTGGAAGCGGGCGGCGATGGACAACACGCGGCACTGCTCTCGCCCAATCATAACCATGAAGTTAAGCGTTCTGGCGCGATGGCAGAGCTAGGATGGGTGACCTCCCTGGGAAGACCTCGTGTCGCGACCGTTTACGTAAATTATGGATAAAACAGTCGAAATAATTGTTTTTAATGAGTTAACCGTCTCCGGAAGTAATCTGCGTCATACCCTTCCGCACAGAACCGGCTCACGACAACAAAAATCGATAAATGTTCCCAGAAAATAGAAAAAAAATAAGAAGAAGGAAATAACGAATGTAAAGCTATTATTATGCCTAGGATACGATAAAATGGAACCGGAATCGAATTTCGAACTTCCTAAGCGGATTTCTCGAGGAAACGAAAAGCTTAACAGAAGCGGTAAATCGCAAATTAGAGGGTCTTAGAGAAGGAATTCGGCTAAAATCTCGTCAGCTCATTGCGTAGTAATGAGTCTCGTCCGTTTGCCCGTTTACAATCAAATTAGCCTACAATTTTGTCCAAATCCGGCAGTGCCCGAGCTACTTTCATTTCACATGTCTTATCTGGTCCCGATCGAGATTCAGATGATTTGAGCCGAAAATCGTCTGTCAACAAGTAATCAAAAATAGAAAACACGAAAAGGGGTGCAACACGAGGACTTCCCAGGGGGTCACCCATCCTAGTACTGCTCTCGCCCAAGCACGCTTAACTTCGGAGTTCTGATGGGATCCGGTGCATTAGTGCTGGTATGATCGCACCCGACATTGCGTGGGATGTTTATTCTTATATCCCTCGAGTACGTGTGGAAGTGGGCGGCGATGGACAACACGCGGCACTGCTCTCGCCCAATCATAACCATGAAGTTAAGCGTTCGGGCGCGATGGCAGAGGTAGGATGGGTGACCTCCCTGGGAAGACCTCGTGTCGCGACCGTTTACGTAAATTATGGATAAAACAGTCGAAATAATTGTTTTTAATGAGTTAACCGTCTCCGGAGTAATCTGCGTCATACCCTTCCGCACAGAACCGGCTCACGACAACAAAAATCGATAAATGTTCCCAGAAAATAGAAAAAAAAATAAGAAGAAGAAAATAACGAATGTAAAGCTATTATTATGCCTGGGATACGATAAAATGGAACCGGAATCGAATTTCGAACTTCCTAAGCGGATTTCTCGAGGAAACGAAAGCTTAACAGAAGCGGTAAATCGCAAAATTAGAGGTGTCTTAGAGAAGGAATTCGGCTAAAATCTCGTCAGCTCATTGCGTAGCAATGAGTCTCGTCCGTTTGCCGTTTTACAATCAAATTAGCCTACAATTTTGTCCAAATCCGGCAGTGCCGAGCTACTTTCATTTCACATGTCTTATCTGGTCCCGATCGAGATTCAGATGATTTGAGCCGAAAATCGTCTGTCAACAAGTAATCAAAAATAGAAAAACACGAAAAAGGGGTGCAACACTAGGACTTCCCATGGGGTCACCCATCCTAGTCACTGCTCTCGCCCAAGCACGCTTAACTTCGGAGGTTCTGATGGGATCCGTTTGCATTAGTGCTGGTATGATCGCACCCGACATTGAGTGGGATGTTTATTCTTATATCCCTCGAGTACGTGTGGACCTGGGGCGGCGATGACAACACGCGGCACTGCTCTCGCCCAATCATAACCATGAAGTTAAGCGTTCTGGCGCGATGGCAGAGGTAGGATGGGTGACCTCCCTGGGAAGACCTCGTGTCGCGACCGTTTACGTAAATTATGGATAAAACAGTCGAAATAATTGTTTTTAATGAGTTAACCGTCTCCGGAGTAATCTGCGTCATACCCCTTCCGCACAGAACCGGCTCACGACAACAAAAATCGATAATGTTTCCAAGAAAATAGAAAAAAAATAAGAAGAAGGAAATAACGAATGTAAAGCTATTATTATGCCTGGGATACGAATAAAATGGAACCGGAATCGAATTTCGAACTTCCTAAGCGGATTTCTCGAGGAAACGAAAGCTTAATAGAAGCGGTAAATCGCAAATTAGAGTGTCTTAGAGAAGGAATTCGGCTAAAATCTCGTCAGCTCATTGCGTAGTAATGAGTCTCGTCCGTTTGCCCCGTTTACAATCAAATTAGCCTACAATTTTGTCCAAATCCGGCAGTGCCCGAGCTACTTTCGATTCACATGTCTTATATGGTCCCGATCGAGATTCAGATGATTTGAGCCGAAAATCGTCTGTCAACAAGTAATCAAAAATATAAAAACACGAAAAAGGGTGCAACACAAGGACTTCCGATAGGCACCCATCCTAGTCCTGCTCTCGCCCAAGCACGCTTAACTTCGGAGTTCTGATGGGATCCGGTGCCATAGTGCTGGTATGATCGCACCCGCATTGAGTGGATGTTTATTCTTATATCCCTCGAGTACGTGTGGAGCGGGCGGCGATGTGACACCCCGCGGCACTGCTCTCGCCCAATCATAAGCACGAAGTTAAGCGTTCTGGCGCGATGGCAGAGGTAGGATGGGTGACCTCCCTGGGAAGACCTCGTGTCGCGACCGTTTACGTAAATTATGGATAAAACAGTCGAAATAATTGTTTTTAATGAGGTTAACCGTCTCCGGAGTAATCGCGTCATACCCTTCCGCACAGAACCGGCTCACGACAACAAAAATCGATAAATGTTCCCAGAAAATAGAAAAAAAAAATAAGAAGAAGAAATAACGAATGTAAAGCTATTATTATGCCTGGATACGATAAAATGGAACCGGAATCGAATTTCGAACTTCCTAAGCGGATTTCTCGAGGAAACGAAAGCTTAACAGAAGCGGTAAATCGCAAATTAGAGGGTCTTAGAGAAGGAATTCGGCTAAAATCTCGTCAGCTCATTGCGTAGTAATGAGTCTCGTCCGTTTGCCCGTTTACAATCAAATTAGCCTACAATTTTGTCCAAATCCGGCAGTGCCCGAGCTACTTTCATTTCACATGTCTTATCTGGTCCCGATCGAGATTCAGATGATTTGAGCCGAAAATCGTCTGTCAACAAGTAATCAAAAATAGAAAAACACGAAAAAGGGTGCAACACGAGGACTTCCAGGGGGTCACCCATCCTAGTACTGCTCTCGCCCAAGCACGCTTAACTTCGGAGTTCTGATGGGATCCGGTGCATTAGTGCTGGTATGATCGCACCGACATTGGTGGGATGTTTATTCTTATATCCCTCGAGTACGTGTGGAGGGGCGGCGATGGACAACACGCGGCACTGCTCTCGGCCCAATCTATAACATGAAGTTAAGCGTTCATGGCGCTGAGTGGCAGAGGTAGGATGGTGACCTCACTGGGAAGACCTCGTGTCGCGACCGTTACGTAAATTATGGATAAAACAGTCGAACATAATTGTTTTTTAATGAGTTAATTGTCTCCGGAAGTAATCTGGCGTCCCTACCTTCCTTCCGCACAGAAAAAAACCGATCTCACGGCAACCAAAACTCGAATAAATGTTCCCATGCAAAATAGAAAAAAAAAATAACGAAGAAAGGAACTAACGAATGTAAAGCTATTATTAGCCTGGGATACGATAAAATGGAACCGGAATCGAATTTCGAACTTCCTAAGCGGATTTCTCGAGGAAACGAAAGCTTAAAGAAGCGGTAATCGCAAATTAGAGGGTCTTAG
>NC_134559.1:36368226-36464751 GCF_025594145.1 Primulina tabacum
ACGTAACTTCATGGTTATGATTGGGCGAGAGCAGTGCCGCGTGTTGTCCATCGCCGCCCGCTCCACACGTACTCGAGGGATATAAAAAAAAACATCCTCAATGTTGGGTGCGATCATACCAGCACTAATGCACCGGATCCAATCAGAACTCGAAGTCAAGCATGCTTGGGCGAGAGCAGTACTAGGCTGGGTGACCCCCTGGGAACTCCTCGTGTTGCACCCCTTTTGTTGTTTTTTTTTTTATTACTTGTTGACAGACGATTTTGGCTCAAATCATCTGAATCTCGATCGGGACCAGATAAGACATGTGAAATGAAAGTAGCTCGGGCACTGCCGGATTTGGACAAAATTGTAGGCTAATTTGATTGTAAACGGGCAAACGGACGAGACTATTACTACGCAATGAGCTGACGAGATTTTAGCCGAATTCCTTCTCTAAGACCCTCTAATTTGCGATTTACCGCTTCTGTTAAGCTTTCGTTTCCTCGAGAAATCCGCTTAGGAAGTCGAAATTCGATTCCGTGTTCCATTTTATCGTATTCCCAGGCATATAATCGCTTACATTCGTATTTCCTTCTTCTTATTTTTTTTCTATTTTCTGGGAACATTTATCGATTTTTGTTGTCCGTAGCCGGTTCTGTGCGGAAGGGTATGACGCAGATTACTCCGAGAGACGGTTAACACATTAAAAACAATTATTCGACTGTTTTATCCATAATTTACGTAACCGGTCGCGACACGAGTTCTTCCAAGGGAGTCACCCATCCTAGCTCTGCCATCGCGCAAGAACGCTTAACTCATGGTTATGATTGGGCGAGAGCAGTGCCGCGTGTTGTCCATCGCCGCCCGCTCCACACGTACTCGAGGGATATAAGAATAAACATCCACTCAATGTCGGGTGCGATCATACCAGCACTAATGCACCGGATCCCATCAGAACTCCGAAGTTAAGCGTGCTTGGGGCGAGAGCAGTACTAGGATGTGTGACGACCTCCTGGGAAGTCCTCGTGTTGCACCTCTTTTCGTGTTTTTCTATTTTGATTACTTGTTGACAGACGATTTTCGGCTCAAATCATCTGAATCTCGATCGGGACCAGATAAGACATGTGAAATGAAAGTAGCTCGGGCACTGCCGGATTTGGACAAAATTGTAGGCTAATTTGATTGTATACGGGCAAACGGACGAGACTTATTACTACGCAATGAGCTGACGAGATTTTAGCCGAATTCCTTCTCTAAGACCCTCTAATTTGCGATTTACCGCTTCTGCTTAAGCTTTCGTTTCCTCGAGAAATCCGCTTAGGAAGTTCGAAATTCGATTCCTGTTCCATTTTATCGTATCTCAGGCATAATAATAGCTTTGCATTCGTTATTTCCTTCTTCTTATTTTTTTTTTCTATTTTCTGGGAACATTTATTGATTTTTGTTGTCGTGAGCCGGTTCTGTGCGGAAGGGTATGACGCAGATTACTCCGGAGACAGTTAACTCATTAAAAACAATTATTTCGACTGTTTTATCCATAATTTACGTAAACGGTCGCGACACGAGGTCTTCCCAGGTGGTCACCATCCTTGCTCGCCATCGCGCCAGAACGCTTAACTTCATGGTTATGATTGGGCGAGAGCAGTGCCGCGTGTTGTCCATCGCCGCCCGCTCCACACGTAATCGAGGGATATAAGAATAAACATCCCACTCAATGTCGGGTGCGATCATACCAGCACTAATGCACCGCTTCCCATCAAACTCCGAAGTTAAGCGTGCTTGTGCGAGAGCAGGTACTAGGATGGGTGACCCCCTGGGATTCCAGTCCTCGTGTTGCACCCCTTTTCGTGTTTTTCTATTTTTATTACTTGTTGACAGACGATTTTCGGCTCAAATCATCTGAATCTCGATCGGGACCAGATAAGACATGTGAAATGAAAGTAGCTCAGGCACTGCCGGATTAGGACAAAATTGTAGGCTAATTTGAATTGTAAACGGGGGAAACGGACGAGATTCATTACTACGCAATGAGCTGACGAGATTTTTAGCCGAATTCCTTCTCTAAGACCCTCGAATTTGCGATTTACCGCTTCTGTAAGCTTTCGTTTCCTCGAGAAATCCGCTAGGAAGCTCGAAATTCGATTCCGGTTCCATTTTATCGTATCCCAGGCATAATAATAGCTTTACATTCGTTATTTTCTTCTTCTTATTTTTTTCTATTTTCTGGGAACCATTATCGATTTTTGTTGTCGTGAGCCGGTTCTGTGCGAGAGGGGTATGACGCAGATTACCCCGGAGACGGTTAACTCATTAAAAACAATTATTTCGACTGAAATCAACATAGCTCGGGCACTGCCGGATTTTGGACAAAATTGTAGGCTAATTTGATTGTATAACGGGCAAAATGACGAGACCTGTTACTACGCAATGAGCTGATGAGATTTTAGCCGAATTCCTTCTCTAAGACCCTCTAATTTTCGATTTACCGCTTCTGTTAAGCTTTCGTTTCCTCGAGAAATCCATTAGGAAGTTTGAAATTCGATTCCATTCCCTTTTATCGTATCCCAGGACATAATAATTGCTTTACATTCGCTATTTCCTTCTTCTTATTTTTTTTTCTATTTTCTGGGTATATTTATCGATTTTTGTTGTCGTGAGCCGGTTCTGTGCGGAAGTTGACGGAGATTACTCCAGAGACGGATAACTCATTAAAAACAATTATTTCGACTGTTTTATCCATAATTTACGTAAACAGTCGCACCACGAGGTCTTCTCAGGGTGGTCACCCATCCTTGCTCTGCCATCGCGCCAGAACGCTTAACGTCATGGTTTATGATTTGGGCGAGAGCAGTGCCGCGTGGTTGTCCATCGCCGCCCGCTCCACACGTACTCGAGGGATATAAGAATAAACATCCCACTCAATGTCGGGTGCGATAATACTAGCACTAATGCACCGGATTCCATCAGAACTCCGAAGTTATTTGTTGCTTGGGCGAGAGCAGTACTAGGATGAGTGACCCCCTGGGAAGTCCTCGTGTTGCACCCCTTTTCGTGTTTTTCTATTTTTGATTATTGGTTGACAGATGATTTTCGGCTCAAATCATCTGAATCTCGATCGGGACCAGATAAGACATGTGAAATCAACCTAGCTCGGGCACTGCCGGATTTGGACAAAATTGTAGCCTAATTTGATTGTACACAGGCAAACGAACGAGACTCATTATCCGCGAGGAGCTGACGAGATTTTAGCCGAATTCCTTCTCTAAGACCCTTTAATTTGCGATTTAACCGCTTCTCTTAAGCTTTCGTTTCCTCGAGAAATCTGCTTAGGAAGTTCGAAATTCGATTTCGGTTCCATTTTATCGTATCTCAGGCATAATAATAGCTTTACATTCGTTATTTCTTCTTCTTATTTTTTTTTTCTATTTTTGGGAACATTTATCGATTTTTGTTGTCCTGAGCCGGTTCTGTGCAGAAGGGTATGACGCAGATAACTCCGAAGACGGTTAACTAATTAAAAACATTATTTCGACTGTTTTATCCATAATTTACGTAAACGGTCGCGACACGAGGTCTTCACACGGAGGTCACCCATCATAGCTCTGCCATCGCGCCAGAACGCATAACTTCATGGTTATGATTGGGCGAGAGCAGTGCCGCGTGTTGTCCATCGCCGCCCGCTCCACACGTACTCGAGGGATATAAGAAAAAACATCCCACTCAATGTTGGGTGAGATCATACCAGCACTAATGCACCGGATCCAATCAGAACTCCGAAGTCAAGCATGCTTGGGCGAGAGCAGTACTAGGATGGGTGACCCCCTGGGAACTCCTCGTGTTGCACCCCTTTTCGCGTTTTTCTATTTTTTATTACTTGTAGACAGACGATTTTCGGCTAAAATTATCTGAATCTCGATCGGGACCAGATAACACATGTGAAATGAAAGTAGCTCGGGCACTGCCGGATTTGGACAAAATTGTAGGCTAATTTGATTGTAAACGGGCAAACGGACGAGACTCATTACTACGCAATGAGATGACGAGAATTTTAGCCGAATTTCTTCTCTAAGACCCTCTAATTTGCGATTTACCGCTTCTCTTAAGCTTTCGTTTTCTCGAGAAATCCGCTTAGGAAGTCTAAATTCGATTCTGGTTCCATTTTATCGTATCCCAGACATAATAATAGCTTTACATTCGTTATTTTCTTCTTCTTATTTTTTTTCTATTTTCTGGGAACATTTATCGATTTTTGTTGTCGTTAGCCAGTTCTGTGCGGAAGGGTATGACGCAGATTACTCCGGAGACGGTTTCGACTGTTTTGTCCATAATTTACGTAAACGGTCGCGACACGAGGTCTTCCCAGGGAGGTCACCCATCCTACCTCTGCCATCGCGCCAGAACGCTTAACTTCATGGTTATGATTGGGCGAGAGCAGTGCCGCGTGTTGTCCATCGCCGCCCGCTCCACACGTACTCGAGGGATATAAGAATAAACATCCCACTCAATGTCGGGTGCGATCATACCAGCACTAATGCACCGGATCCCATCAGAACTCCGAAGTTAAGCGTGCTTGGGCGAGAACAGTACTAGGATGGGTGACCCCATGGAAAGTTTTCGTGTTGCAACCCTTTTCGTGTTTTTATATTTTTGATTACTTGTTGACAGACGATTTTCGGCTCAAATCATCTGAATCTCGATCGGGACAAGATAAGACATGTGAAATGAAAGTAGCTTGGGCACTGCCGGATTTGGACAAAATTGTAGGCTAATTTGATTGTAAACGGGCAAACGGACGAGACTCATTACTATGCAATGAGTTGACGAGATTTAGCCGAATTCCTTCTCTAAGACCCTCTAATTTGCGATTTACCGCTTCTGTTAAGCTTTCGTTTCCTCGACAAATCCGCTTAGAAAGTTCGAAATTCGATTCCGGTTCCATTTTATCATATCCCAGGCATAATAATAGCTTTACATTCGCTACTTCCTTCTTTTTATTTTTTTCTTATTTTCTGGGAACATTTAGCGATTTTTGTTGTCGTGAGCCGGTTCTGTGCGGAAGGGTATGACGCAGATTACTCCGGAGACGGTTAACTCATTTAAAACAATTATTTCGACTGTTTTTGCCATAATTTACGTAAACGGTCGCGACACGAGGACTTCCCAGGGAGGTCACCCATCCTAGCTCTGCCATCGCGCCAGAACGCTTAACTTCATGGTTATGATTGGGCGAGAGCAGTGCCGCATGTTGTCCATCGCCGCCCGCTCCACACGTACTCGAGGGATATAAGAATAAACATATCACTCAATGTCTGGGTGCGATCATACCAGCACTAATGCACCGGATCCCATCAGAACTCCGAAGTTAAGCGTGCTTGGGCGAGAGCAATACTAGGATGGGTGACCCCTTGGGAAGTCTTCGTGTTGCACCCTTTTTCATGTTTTTCTATTTTTTATTACTTGTTGACAGACGATTTTCGGCTCAAATCATCTGAATCTCGATCGGGACCAGATAAGACATGTGAAATCAACGTAGCTCGGGCACTGCTAGATTTGGATGAGTGTAAACGGGCAAACGGACGAGAATTATTACTCCGCAAAGAGCTGGCGATATTTTAGCTAAATTCCATCTCTAAGACCCTCTAATTTACGATTTACCGCTTCTGTTAAGCTTCCATTTCCTCGAGAAATCGGCTTTGGAAGTTAGAAATTCGATTCCGGTTCCATTTTATCGTATCTCAGGCATAATAATAGCTTTACATTCGCTATTACCTTCTTCTTATTTTTTTTTCTATTTTCTGGGAATATTTTGCGATTTTTGTTGTCGTGAGGCGGTTTTGTACGAAAGGGTATGACGCAGATTACTCCGGAGAAGGTTAACTCATTAAAAAAAATTATTTCAACTGTTTTATCCATAATTTACGTAAACGATCGCGACACGAAGTCTTCCCAGGGAGGTCGCCCATCCTAGCTCTACCATCGCGCTAGAACGCTTAACTTCATGGTTATGATTGGGCGAGAGCAGTGCCGCGTGTTGTCCATCGTCGCCCGCTCCACACGTACTCGAGGATATAAGAATAAACATCCCACTCAATGTCGGGTGCGATAATACCAGTACTAATGCACCGGATCCCATCAGAACTCCGAAGTTAAGCGTGCTTGGGCGAGAGAATTACTAGGATGGATGACCCCCTGGAAAGTCCTCGTGCTGCACCCATTTTTGTGTTTTTCTATTTTTGATTGATTACTTGTTGACAGACGATTTTCAGCTCAAATATTCTGAATCTCGATCGGGAACAAATAAGACATGTGAAATCAACGTAGCTCGGGCACTGCCGGATTTGGACAAAATTATAGGTTAATTTTATTGTAACAGGGCAAACGAACGAGACTCATTACTCCGCAATGAGCTGACGAGATTTTAGCCGAATTCCTTCTCTAAGACCCTCTAATTTGCGATTTTCCGTTTCTGTTAAGCTTCCATTTCCTCGAGAAATCCGCTTAGCAAGTTCGAAATTCGATTCCGGTTCCATTTTATCGTATCCCAGACATAATAATAGCTTTACATTCGCTATTTTCTTCTTCTTATTTTTTTTCTATGTTCTTGTAACATTTTGCGATTTTTGATGTCGTGAGCCGGTTCTGTGCGGAAGGGTATGACGCATATTACTCCGGAGACGGTTAACTCATTAAAAACAATTATTTCGACTGTTTTTGCCATAATTTAAGCAAATAGTCGCGACACGAGGACTTCCCAGGGAGGTCACCCATCCTTGCTCTGCCATCGCGCTAGAACGCTTAACGTCATGGTTATGATTGGGCGAGAGCAGTGCCGCGTGTTGTCCATCGCCGCCCGCTCCACACGTACACGAGGGATATTAAAATATACATCCAACTCAAGGTCGGGTGCGATCATACCAGCACCAATGCACCGGATCCCATCAGAACTCCGAAGTTAAGCGTGCTTGGGCGAAAGCGCAGTACTAGGATGGGTGACCCCCTGGGATGTCCTCGTGTTGTACACCTTTTCGTGTTTTTCTATTTTTGATTACTTGTTGACAGACGAATTTCGGCTCCAATCATCTTAATCTCGATCGGGACCAGATAAACATTTGAAATCAACGTAGCTCGGGCACTGCCGGATTTGGACAAAATTGTAGGCTAATTTGATTGTAAACGGGTAAACGAACGAGACTCGTTACTTCTCAATGATCTGGTGAGATTTTAGCCGAATTCCTTATCTAAGACCCTCTAATTTGCGATTTTTCGCTTCTGTTAAGCTTCCGTTTCCTCGAGAAAAAATGTTTAGGAAGTTCGAAATTCGATTCAAGTTCCATTTTATCGTATCCCAGGCATAATAATAGCTTTACATTCGCTATTTTCTTCTTCTTATTTTTTTTTCTATTTTCTGGGAACATTTAGTGATTTTTGTTGTCGTGAGCCGGTTCTGTGCGGAAGGGTAAGACGCAGATTACTCCCGAGACGGATAACTAATTAAAAACAAAACGCTTAACTTCATGGTTCTGATTGGGCGAGAGCAGTGCCGCGTGTTGTCTATCGCCGCCCGCTACACACATACTCGAGGGATATAAGAATAAACATCCCACACAATGTCTGGTGCAATCATAACAGCACTAATGCACCGGATCCCCTCAGAACTCCGAAGTTAAGCATGCTTGGGAGAGAGCAGTACTAGGATGGGTGACCCCCTGGGAAGTTCTCGTGTTACACCCATTTTCGTGTTTTCTACTTTTGATTACTTGTTGACAGACGATTTTCGGCTCAAATCATCTGAATCTGGATCGTGACCTGATAAGACATGAGAAATCAACGTAGCTCGGGCACTGCCGGATTTGGACAAAATTGTAGGCTAATTTGATAGTAAACGGGCAAACGACCGAGACACTTTACTACGCAATGAGCTGACGAGATTTTAGCCGAATTCCTTCTCTAAGACCCTCTAATTTGCGGTTTACCGCTTCTTTTAAGCTTCCGTTTCCTTGGAAATCCGCTTAGTAAGTTCTAAATTCGATTTCGGTTCCATTTTATCGTATCCCAAGCATAATAATAGCTTTAAATTCGCTATTTCTTCTTCTAATTTTTTTCTATTTTGTGGGAACATTTATCGATTTTTGTTGTCGTTAGCCGGTTCTGTGTGGAAGGGTATGATGCATATTACTCCGGAGACGGTTAACTCATTAAAAACAATTATTTCGACTGTTTTATCCATAATTTACGTAAACGGTCGCGAAACGAGGTCTTCCTAGGGAGGTCACCCATCCTACCTCTGCCATCGCGCCAGAACGCTTAACTTCATGGTTATGATTGGGCGAGAGCAGTGCCGCGTGTTGTCCATCGCCGCCTGCTCCACACGTACTCGAGGGATATAAGAATAAACATCCCACTCAATGTCGGGTGCTATCATACCAGCACTATTGCACTGGATCCCATCATAACTCCGAAGTTAAGCGTGCTTGGGTGACCTCCTAGGAAGTCCTCGTGTTGTACCCCATTTCGTGTTTTTCTATTTTTGATTACTTGTTGACGGACGATATTCTGCTCAAATCATCTGAATATCGATCGGGACCAAATAAGACATGTGAAATCAGCGTAGCTCGGGTAGTGCCTTATTTGGACAAAATTGTAGGCTAATTTTATTGTAAACGGGCAAACGGACGAGACTCATTACTTCGCAAAGTGCTCGCGAGATTTTAGCTAAATTTCTTCTCTAAGACCCTCTAATTTGCGATTTACCGCTTCTGTTAATGTTCCGTTTCCTCGAGAAATCCATTTAGGAAGTTCGAAATTCGATTCCGGATCCATTTTATCGTATCCCATGCATAATAATAGCTTTACATTCATTATTTCCTTCTTCTTATTTTTTTTTCTATTTTCTGGGAACATTTATTGATTTTTGTTGTCGTTAGCCGGTTCTGTGCGGAAGGGTATGACGCAGATTACTCCGGAGACGGTTAACTCATTAAAAACAATTATTTCGACTGTTTTATCCATAATTTACGTAAACGATCGCGACACGAGGTCTTCCCAGGGAGGTCACCCATCCTACCTCTGCCATCGCGCCAGAACGCTTAACTTCATAGTTATGATTGGGCGAGAGTAGTGCCGCGTGTTGTCCATCGCCGCCCGCTCCACACGTACTCGAGGGATATAAGAATAAACATCCCACTCAATGTCGGGTGCGATCATACCAGCACTAATGCACCGGATCCCATCAGAACTCCGAAGTTAAGGTGCTTGGGCGAGAGCAGTACTAGGATGGGTGACCCCCTGGGAGGTCCTCGTGTTGCACCCCTTTTCGTGTTTTTCTATTTTTGATTACTTGTTGACAGATGATTTTCGGCTCAATTCATCTGAATCACGATCGGGACTAGATAAGACATGTGAAATGAAAGTAGCTCGGGCACTGCCGGATTTGGACAAAATTGTAGGCTAATTTGATTGTAAACGGGCAAACGGACGAGACTCATTACTACGCAATGAGCTGACGAGATTTTAGCCGAATTCCTTCTCTAGGATCCTCTAATTTGCGATTTACCGCTTCTATTCAGCTTTCGTTTCCTCGAGAAATCCGCCTAGGAAGTTCGAAATTCGATTCCGGTTCCATTTTATCGTATCCCAGGCATAATAATAGCTTTACATTCGTTATTTCCTTAATTTACGTAACCGGTCGCGACACGAGGTCTTCGAAGGGAGGTCACCCATCCTAGCTCTGCCATCGCGCTAGAACGCTTAACTTCATGGTTATGATTGGGCGAGAGCAGTGCCGCGTGTTGTCCATCGCCGCCCGCTCCACACGTACTCGAGGGATATAAGAATAAACATCCACTCAATGTCGGGTGCGATAATACCAGCACTAATGCACCGGATCCCATCAGAACTCCGAAGTTATTTGTGCTTGGGCGAGAGCAGTACTAGGATGAGTGACCCCCTGGGAAGTCCTCGTGTTGCACCCCTTTTCGTGTTTTTCTATTTTTGATTATTGGTTGACAGACGATTTTCGGCTCAAATCATCTGAATCTCGATCGGGACCAGATAAGACATGTGAAATCAACCTAGCTCGGGCACTGCCGGATTTGGACAAAATTGTAGCCTAATTTGATTGTACACGGGCAAACGAACGAGACTCATTATCCGCGAGGAGCTGACGAGATTTTAGCCGAATTCCTTCTCTAAGACCCTTTAATTTGCGATTTACCGCTTCTCTTAAGCTTTCGTTTCCTCGAGAAATCTGCTTAGGAAGTTCGAAATTCGATTTCGGTTCCATTTTATCGTATCTCAGGCATAATAATAGCTTTACATTCGTTATTTCCTTCTTCTTATTTTTTTTTCTGTTTTCTGGGAACATTTATCGATTTTTGTTGTCCTGAGCCGGTTCTGTGCAGAAGGGTATGACGCAGATAACTCCGAAGACGGTTAACTAATTAAAAACAATTATTTCGACTGTTTTATCCATAATTTACAAAAACGGTCGCGACACGAGGTCTTCACAGGGAGGTCACCCATCCTAGCTCTGCCATCGCGCCAGAACGCATAACTTCATGGTTATGATTGGGCGAGAGCAGTGCCGCGTGTTGTCCATCGCCGCCCGATCCACACGTACTCGAGGGATATAAGAAAAAACATCCCACTCAATGTTGGGTGCGATCATACCAGCACTAATGCACCGGATCCAATCAGAACTCCGAAGTCAAGCATGCTTGGGCGAGAGCAGTACTAGGATGGGTGACCCCTTGGGAACTCCTCGTGTTGCACCCCTTTTCGCGTTTTTCTATTTTTTATTACTCCTAGACAGACGATTTTCGGCTAAAATCATCTGAATCTCGATCGGGACCAGATAACACATGTGAAATGAAAGTAGCTCGGGCACTGCCGGATTTGGACAAAATTGTAGGCTAATTTGATTGTAAACGGGCAAACGGACGAGACTCATTACTACGCAATGAGATGACGAGAATTTTAGCCGAATTTCTTCTCTAAGACCCTCTAATTTGCGATTTACCGCTTCTGTTAAGCTTTCGTTTCCTCAAGAAATCCGCTTAGAAAGTTCGAAATTCGATTCCGATTCCATTTTATCGTATCCCAAGCATAATAATAGCTTTACATTCGTTATTTCCTTCTTCTTATTTTTTTTTTCTATTTTCTGGGAACATTTATTCATTTTTGGGAACATTTATTCATTTTTGTTGTCGTGAGCCGGTTCTGTGGGGAAGGGTATGACGCAGATTACTCCGGAGACGGTTAACTCATTAAAAACAATATTTCGACTGTTTTATCCATAATTTACGTAAACGGTCGAGACACGAGGTCTTCCCAGGGAGGTCACCCATCCTACCTCTGCCATCGCGCCAGAACGCTTAACTTCATGGTTATGATTGGGCGAGAGCAGTGCCGCGTGTTGTCCATCGCCGCCCGCTCCACACGTACTCGAGGGATATAAGAATAAACATCCTACTCAATGTCGGGTGCGATCATACCAGCACTAATGCACCGGATCCCATCAGAACTCCGAAGTTAAGCGTGCTTGGGCGAGAACAGTACTAGGATGGGTGACCCCATGGAAAGTTTTCGTGTTGCAACCCTTTTCGTGTTTTTATATTTTTGATTACTTGTTGACAGACGATTTTCGGCTCAAATCATCTGAATCTCGATCGGGACCAGATAAGACATGTGAAATGAAAGTAGCTTGGGCACTGCCGGATTTGGACAAAATTGTAGGCTAATTTGATTGTAAACGGGCAAGCGGACGAGACTCATTACTACGCAATGAGCTGACGAGATTTTAGCCGAATTCCTTCTCTAAGACCCTCTAATTTGCGATTTAACGCTTCTGTTAAGCTTTCGTTTCGTCATGAAATCCGCTTAGGAAGTTTGAAATTCGATTTCGGTTCCATTTTATCGTATCCCAGGCATAATAATAGCTTTACATTCGTTATTTCCTTCTTCTTATTTTTTTTCTATTTTCTGGGAATATTTATCGATTTTTGTTGTCGTTAGCCGGTTCTGTGCAGAAGGGTATGACACAGATTACTCCAGAGACGGTTAACACATTAAAAACAATTATTTCGACTATTTTATCCATAATTTACGTAACCGGTCACGACACGAGGTCTTCCAAGGGAGGTCACCCATCCTAGCTCTGCCATCGCGCTAGAACGCTTAACTTCATGGTTATGATTGGGCGAGAGCAGTGCCGCGTGTTGTCCATTGCCGCCCGCTCCACACGTACTCGAGGGATATAAGAATAAACATCCCACTCAATGTCGGGTGCGATCATACCAGCACTAATGCACCGGATCCCATCAGAACTCCGAAGTTAAGCGTGCTTGGGCGAGAGCAGTACTAGGATGTGTGACCGACCCCCTGGGAAGTCCTCGTGTTGCACCTCTTTTCGTGTTTTTCTATTTTTGATTACTTGTTGACAGACGATTTTCGGCTCAAATCATCAGAATCTCGATCGGGACCAGATAAGACATGTGAAATGAAAGTAGCTCGGGCACTGCCGGATTTGGACAAAATTGTAGGCTAATTTGATTGTATACGGGCAAACAGACGAGACTTAATACTACGCAATGAGCTGACGAGATTTTAGCCGAATTCCTTCTCTAAGACCCTTTAATTTGCGATTTACCGCTTCTCTTAAGCTTTCGTTTCCTCGAGAAATCCGCTTAGGAAGTTCGAAATTCGATTCCTGTTCCATTTTATCGTATCCCAGGCATAATAATAGCTTTACATTTCGTTATTTCCTTCTTCTTATTTTTTTTTCTATTTTGTGGGAACATTTATCGATTTTTGTTGTCCTGAGCCGGTTCTGTGCGGAAGGGTATGACGCAGATTACTCCGGAGACGGTTAACTCATTAAAAACAATTATTTCGACTGTTTTATCCATAATTTCCGTAAACGGTCGCGACACAAGGACTTCCAAGGGAGGTCACCCATCCTAGCTCTGTCATCGCGTCAGAACGCTTAACTTCATGGTTATGATTGGGCGAGAGCAGTGCCACGTGTTGTCCATTGCCGCCCGCCCCACACGTACTCGAGGGATATAAGAATAAACATCCCACTCAATGTCGGGTGCGATCATACCAGCACTAATGCACCGCATCCCATCAGAACTCCGAAGTTAAGCGTGCTTGTGCGAGAGCAGTACTGGGATGGGTGACCCCTGGGATTCCCAGTCCTCGTGTTGCACCCCTTTTCGTGTTTTTCTATTTTTGATTACTTGTTGACAGACGATTTTCGGCTCAAATCATCTGAATCTTGATCGGGACTAGATAAGACATGTGAAATGAAAGTAGCTCGGGCACTGCCGGATTTGGACAAAATTGTAGGCTAATTTGATTGTAAACGGGCAAACGGACGAGACTCATTACTACGCAATGAGCTGACGAGATTTTAGCCGAATTCCTTCTCTAATACCCTCTAATTTGCGATTTACCGCTTCTGTTAAGCTTTCGTTTCCTCGAGAAATCAGCTTAGGAAGTTCGAAATTCGATTCCGGTTCCATTTTATCGTATCCCATGCATAATAATTGATTTACATTCGTTATTCCCTTCTTCTTATTTTTATTCTATTTTCTGGGAACATTTATCGATTTTTGTTGTCGTGAGCCGGTTCTGTGCGGAAGGGTATGACGCAGATTACTCCGGAGACGGTTAACTCATTAAAAACAATTATTTCGACTGTTTTATCCATAATTTACGTAAACGGTCGCGACACGAGGTCTTCCCAAGGAGGTCACCCATCCAACCTCTGCCATCGCGCCAGAACCCTTAACTTCATGGTTATGATTGGGCGAGAGCAGTGCCGCGTGTTGTCCATCGCCGCCCGCTCCACACGTACTCGAGGGATATAAGGATAAACATCCCACTCAATGTCGGGTGCGATCATACCAGCACTAATGCACCGGATCCCATCAGAACTCCGAAGTTAAGCGTGCTTGGGCGAGAGCAGTACTAGGATGTGTGACCGACCCCCTGGGAAGTCCTCGTGTTGCACCTCTTTTCGTGTTTTTCTATTTTTGATTATTTGTTGACAGACGATTTTCGGCTCAAATCATCTGAATCTCGATCGAGACTAGATAGGACATGTGAAATGAAAGTAGCTCGGGCACTGCCGGATTTGGACAAAATTGTAGGCTAATTTGATTGTAAACGGGCAAACGGACGAGACTCATTCTATGCAATGAGCTGACGAGATTTTAGCCGAATTCCTTCTCTAAGACCCTCTAATTTGCGATTTACTGCTTCTGTTAAGCTTTCGTTTCCTCGAGAAATCCGCTTAGGAAGTTCGAAATTTGATTCCGGTTATATTTTATCATATCTCAGGCATAATAATAGCTTTACATTCGCTAATTTCTTCTTCTTATTTTTTTCTTATTTTCTGGGAACATTTAGCGATTTTTGTTGTCGTGAGCCGGTTCTGTGCGGAAGGGTATGACGCAGATTACTCCGGAGACGGTTAACTCATTAAAAACAATTATTTCGACTGTTTTATACATAATTTACGTATTATTTCGACTGTATTATTCATAATTTACGTAAACGGTCGCGACACGAGGTCCTCTCAGGGAGGTCACCCATCCTAGCTCTACCATCGCGCTAGAACGATTAACTTCATGGTTATGATTGGGCGAGAGCAGTGCCGCATGTTGTCCATCGCCGCCCGCTCCACACATACTCGAGGGATATAAAAATAAACATCCCACTCAATGTCGGGTGCGATCATACTAGCTCTAATGCACCGGATCCCATCAGAACTCCGAAGTTAAGCGTGCTAGGGCAAGAGCAGTACTAGGTGGGTGACCCCCTGGGAAGTCCTCGTGGTTGCACCTTTTTTAGTGTTTTTCTATTTTTGATTACTTGTTGACAGACGATTTTCGGCTCAAATCATCTGAATCTCGATCGGGACCAGATAAGACATGTGAAATGAAAGTAGCTCGGGCACTGCAGGATTTGGACAAAATTGTAGGTTAATTTGATTGTAAACGGGCAAACGGACGAGACTCATTACTACGCAATGAGCTGACGAGATTTTAGACGAATTCCTTCTCTAAGACCCTCTAATTTGCCATTTACCGCTTCTGCTAAGCTTTCGTTTCCTCGAGAAATCCGCTTAGGAAGTTCGAAATTCGATTCCGGTTCCATTTTATCGTATCTCAGGCATAATAATAGCTTTGCATTCTTTATTTCCTTCTTCTTATTTTTTTTTCTATTTTCTGGGAACATTTATTGATTTTTGTTGTCGTGAGCCGGTTCTGTGCGGAAGGGTATGACGCAGATTACTCCGAAGACAGTTAACTCATTAAAAACAATTATTTCGACTGTTTTATCCATAATTTACGTAAAAGGTCGCGACACGAGGTCTTCCCAAGGTGGTCACCCATCCTTGCTCTGCCATCGCGCCAGAACGCTTAACTTCATGGTTATGATTGGGCGAGAGCAGTGCCGCGTGTTGTCCATCGCCGCCCGCTCCACACGTAATCGAGGGATATAAGAATAAACATCCCACTCAATGTCGGGTGCGATCATACCAGCACTAATGCACTGCATCCCATCAAAACTCCGAAGTTAAGCGTGCTTGTGCGAGAGCAGTACTAGGATGGGTGACCCCCTGGGATTCCCAGTCCTCGTGTTGCACCCCTTTTCGTGTTTTTCTATTTTTGATTACTTGTTGACAGACGATTTTCGGCTAAAATCATCTGAATCTCGATCGGGACCACATAAGACATGTGAAATGAAAGTAGCTCAGGCACTGCCGGATTTGGACAAAATTGTAGGCTAATTTGATTGTAAACGGGCAAACGGACGAGATTCATTACTACGCAATGAGCTGACGAGATTTTAGCCGAATTCCTTCTCTAAGACCCTCGAATTTGCGATTTACCGCTTCTGTTAAGCTTTCGTTTCCTCGAGAAATCCGCTTAGGAAGCTCGAAATTCGATTCCGGTTCCATTTTATCGTATCCCAGGCATAATAATAGCTTTACATTCGTTATTTTCTTCTTCTTATTTTTTTTCTATTTTCTGGGAACCATTATCGATTTTTGTTGTCGTGAGCCGGTTCTGTGCGAAAGGGTATGACGCAGATTACCCCGGAGACGGTTAACTCATTAAAAACAATTATTTCGACTGAAATCAACATAGCTCGGGCAATGCCGGATTTGGACAAAATTGTAGGCTAATTTGATTGTAAACGGGCAAAAAAACGAGACTCGTTACTCCGCAATGAGCTGGTGAGATTTTAGCCGAATTCCTTCTCTAAGACCCTCTAATTTTCGATTTTCCGCTTCTGTTAAGCTTTCGTTTCCTCGAGAAATCCATTTAGGAAGTTCGAAATTCGATTCCCATTCCATTTTATCGTATCCCAGACATAATAATTGCTTTACATTCGCTATTCCCTTCTTCTTATTTTTTTTTCTATTTTCTGGGTATATTTATCGATTTTTGTTGTCGTGAGCCGGTTCTGTGCGGAAGTGTATGACGCAGATTACTCCAGAGACGGATAACTCATTAAAAACAATTATTTCGACTGTTTTATCCATAATTTACGTAAACAGTCGCACCACGAGGTCTTCCCAGGGTGGTCACCCATCCTTGCTCTGCCATCGCGCCAGAACGCTTAACTTCATGGTTATGATTGGGCGAGAGCAGCGCCGCGTGTTGTCCATCGCCGCCCGCTCCACACGTAATCGAGGGATATAAGAATAAACATCCCACTCAATGTCGGGTGCGATCATACCAGCACTAATGCACCGCATCCCATCAAAACTCCGAAGTTAAGCGTGCTTGTGCGAGAGCAGTACTAGGATGGGTGACCCCCTGGGATTCCCAGTCCTCGTGTTGCACCCCTTTTCGTGTTTTTCTATTTTTGATTACTTGTTGACAGACGATTTTCGGCTCAAATCATCTGAATCTCGATCGGAACCAGATAAGACATGTGAAATGAAAGTAGCTCAGGCACTGCCGGATTTGGACAAAATTGTAGGCTAATTTGATTGTAAACGGGCAAACGGACGAGATTCATTACTACGCAATGAGCTGACGAGATTTTAGCCGAATTCCTTCTCTAAGACCCTCGAATTTGCGATTTACCGCTTCTGTTAAGCTTTCGTTTCCTCGAGAAATCCGCTTAGGAAGCTCGAAATTCGATTCCGGTTCCATTTTATCGTATCCCAGGCATAATAATAGCTTTACATTCGTTATTTTCTTCTTCTTATTTTTTTTCTATTTTCTGGGAACCATTATCGATTTTTGTTGTCGTGAGCCGGTTCTGTGCGAAAGGGTATGACGCAGATTACCCCGGAGACGGTTAACTCATTAAAAACAATTATTTCGACTGAAATCAACATAGCTCGAACACTGCCGGATTTGGACAAAATTGTAGGCTAATTTGATTGTAAACGGGCAAAAAAACGAGACTCGTTACTCCGCAATGAGCTGGTGAGATTTTAGCCAAATTCCTTCTCTAAGACCCTCTAATTTTCGATTTTCCGCTTCTGTTAAGCTTTCGTTTCCTCGAGAAATCCATTTAGGAAGTTCGAAATTCGATTCCCATTCCATTTTATCGTATCCCAGACATAATAATTGCTTTACATTCGCTATTCCCTTCTTCTTATTTTTTTTTCTATTTTCTGGGTATATTTATCGATTTTTGTTGTCGTGAGCCGGTTCTGTGCGGAAGTGTATGACGCAGATTACTCCAGAGACGGATAACTCATTAAAAACAATTATTTCGACTGTTTTATCCATAATTTACGTAAACAGTCGCACCACGAGGTCTTCCTAGAGAGGTCACCTAACCTAGCTCTGCCATCGCGCCAGAACGCTTAACTTCATGGTTATGATTGGGCGAGAGCAGTGCCGCGTGTTGTCCATCGCCGCTCGCTCCACACGTACTCGAGGGATATAAGAAGAAACATCCCACTCAATGTCGGGTGCGATCATGCCAGCACTAATGCACCGGATCCCATCAGAACTCCGAAGTTAAGCGTGCTTGCGCGAGAGCAGTAGTAGGGAGGGGTGACCCCCTGGGAAGTCCTCGTGTTGCACCCTTTTTCGTGTTTTTCTATTTTTGATTACTTGTTGACAGACGATTTTCGGCTCAAATCATCATAATCATCGAAATTGTAGGCTAATTTGATTGTAAACGGGCAAAAAAACGAGACTCGTTACTCCGCAATGAGCTGGCGAGATTTTAGCCGAATTCCTTCTCTAAGACACTCTAATTTGCGATTTTCCGCTTCTGTTGAGCTTCCGTTTCCTCGAGAAATCCGCTTAGGAAGTCCGAAATTCGATTCCGGTTCCATTTTCTCGTATCCCAGGCATAATATAAGCTTTACATTCGCTCTTTTCTTCATCTTATTTTTTTTCTATTTTCTGGGAACATTTAGCGATTTTAGTTGTCGTGAGCCGGTTCTGTGCGGAAGGGTATGACGCAGATTAATCCGGAGACGGTTAACTCATTAAAAACAATTATTTCGACTGTTTTAGCTATAATTTACGTAAACGGTCGCGACACGAGGACTTCCTAGGAAAGTCACCCATCCTAGCTCTGCCATCGCGCCAAAACGCTTAACTTCTTGGTTCTGATTTTGCGAGAGCAGTGCCGCGTGTTGTACATCACCGCCAACGCCGCACATACTCGAGGGATATAAGAATAAACATTCCACTCAATGTCGGGTGCGATCATACCAGCACTAATGCAACGGATCTCATTAGAACTCCGAAGTTAAGCGTGTTTGGTCGAGAGCAGTACTAGGATGGGTGATTCCTTGGGATGTCCTCGTGTTGCACCCATTTACGTGTTTTTCTATTTTCAATTACTTGTTGACAGATGATTTTCGGCTCAAATCATCTGAATCTCGATCGAGACCAGATAAGACATGTGAAATGAAAGTAGCTCGGGCACTGCCGGATTTGGACAAAATTGTAGGCTAATTTGATTGTAAACGGGCAAACGGACGAGACTCATTACTATGCAATGAGCTGACGAGATTTAGCCGAATTCCTTCTCTAAGACCCTCTAATTTGCGATTTACCGCTTCTGTTAAGCTTTCGTTTCCTCGAGAAATCCGCTTAGGAAGTTCGAAATTCGATTCCGGTTCCATTTTATCATATCCCAGGCATAATAATAGCTTTACATTCGCTATTTCCTTCTTCTTATTTTTTTCTTATTTTCTGGGATCATTTTGCGATTTTTGATGTCGTGAGCCGGTTCTGTGCGGAAGGGTATGACGCAGATTACTCCGGAGACGGTTAACTCATTAAAAACAATTATTTCGACTGTTTTTGCCATAATTTAAGCAAATAGTCGCGACACGAGGTCTTCCCAGGGAGGTCGCCCATCCTAGCTCTACCATCGCGCTAGAACGCTTAACTTCATGGTTATGATTGTGCGAGAGCAGTGCCGCGTGTTGTCCATCGTCGCCCGCTCCACACGTACTCGAGGATATAAGAATAAACATTCGACTCAATGTCGGGTGCGATAATACCAGCACTAATGCACCGGATCCCATCAGAACTCCGAAGTTAAGCGTGCTTGGGCGAGAGAAGTACTAGGATGGATGACCCCCTGGAAAGTCCTCGTGTTGCACCCATTTTTGTGTTTTTCTATTTTTGATTGATTACTTGTTGACAGACGATTTTCGGCTCAAATATTCTGAATCTCGATCGGGAACAAATAAGACATGTGAAATCAACGTAGCTCGGGCACTGCCGGATTTGGACAAAATTGTAGGTTAATTTTATTGTAACAGGGCAAACGAACGAGACTCATTACTCCGCAATGAGCTGACGAGATTTTAGCCGAATTCCTTCTCTAAAACCCTCTAATTTGCGATTTTCCGTTTCTGTTAAGCTTCCATTTCCTCGAGAAATCCGCTTAGCAAGTTCGAAATTCGATTCCGGTTCCATTTTATCGTATCCTAGGCATAATAATAGCTTTACATTCGCTATTTTCTTCTTCTTATTTTTTTTCTATGTTCTGGGAACATTTTGCGATTTTTGATGTCGTGAGCCGGTTCTGTGCGGAAGGGTATGACGCAGATTACTCCGGAGACGGTTAACTCATTAAAAACAATTATTTCGACTGTTTTTGCCATAATTTAAGCAAATAGTCGCGACACGAGGACTTCCCAGGGAGGTCACCCATCCTTGCTCTGCCATCGCGCCAGAACGCTTAACGTCATGGTTATGATTGGGCGACAGCAGTGCCGCGTGTTGTCCATCGCCGCCCGCTCCACACGTACACGAGGGATATTAAAATATACATCCAACTTAAGGTCGAGTGCGATCATACCAGCACCAATGCACCGGATCCCATCAGAACTCCGAAGTTAAGCGTGCTTGGGCGAAAGCGCAGTACTAGGATGGGTGACCCCCTGGGATGTCCTCGTGTTGTACACCTTTTCGTGTTTTTCTATTTTTGATTACTTGTTGACAGACGAATTTTGGCTCCAATCATCTGAATCTCGATCGGGACCAGATAAAACATTTGAAATCAACGTAGCTCGGGCACTGCCGGATTTGGACAAAATTGTAGGCTAATTTGATTGTAAACGGGCAAACGAACGAGACTCGTTACTTCTCAATGATCTGGTGAGATTTTAGCCGAATTCCTTATCTAAGACCCTCTAATTTGCGATTTTTCGCTTCTGTTAAGCTTCCGTTTCCTCGAGAAAAAATGTTTAGGAAGTTCGAAATTCGATTCAAGTTCCATTTTATCGTATCCCAGGCATAATAATAGCTTTACATTCGCTATTTTCTTCTTCTTATTTTTTTTTCTATTTTCTGGGACCATTTAGTGATTTTTGTTGTCGTGAGCCGGTTCTGTGCGGAAGGGTATGACGCAGATTACTCCCGAGACGGATAACTAATTAAAAACAAAACGCTTAACTTTATGGTTCTGATTGGGCGAGAGCAGTGCCGCGTGTTGTCTATCGCCGCCCGCTACACACGTACTCGAGGGATATAAGAATAAACATCCCACACAATGTCGGGTGCAATCATAACAGCACTAATGCACCGGATCCCATCAGAACTCCGAAGTTAAGCATGCTTGGGAGAGAGCAGTACTAGGATGGGTGACCCCCTGGGAAGTTCTCGTGTTGCACCCATTTTCGTGTTTTCTACTTTTGATTACTTGTTGACAGACGATTTTCGGCTCAAATCATCTGAATCCTGATCGTGACCTGATAAGACATGAGAAATCAACGTAGCTCGGGCACTGCCGGATTTGGACAAAATTGTAGGCTAATTTGATAGTAAACGGGCAAACGACCGAGACACTTTACTACGCAATGAGTTGACGAGATTTTAGCCGAATTCCTTCTCTAAGACCCTCTAATTTGCGATTTACCGCTTCTTTTAAGCTTCCGTTTCCTTGGAAATCCGCTTAGTAAGTTCTAAATTCGATTCCGGTTCCATTTTATCGTATCCCAAGCATAATAATAGCTTTACATTCGCTATTTCTTTTTCTAATTTTTTTCTATTTTGTGGGAACATTTATCGATTTTTGTTGTCGTTAGCCGGTTCTGTGTGGAAGGGTATGACGCAGATTACTCCGGAGACGGTTAACTCATTAAAAACAATTATTTCGACTGTTTTATCCATAATTTACGTAAACGGTCGCGAAACGAGGTCTTCCCAGGGAGGTCACCCATCCTACCTCTGCTATCGCGCCAGAACGCTTAACTTCATGGTTATGATTGGGCGAGAGCAGTGCCGCGTGTTGTCCATCGCCGCCTGCTCCACACGTACTCGAGGGATATAAGAATAAACATCCCACTCAATGTCGGGTGCTATCATACCAGCACTATTGCACTGGATCCCATCATAACTCCGAAGTTAAGCGTGCTTGGGAGAGAGCAGTACTAGGATGGGTGACCCCCTAGGAAATCCTCGTGTTGTACCCCATTTCGTGTTTTTCTATTTTTGATTACTTGTTGACGGACGATTTTCTGCTCAAATCATCTGAATATCGATCGGGACCAAATAAGACATGTGAAATCAGCGTAGCTCGGGTAGTGCCTGATTTAGACAAAATTGTAGGCTAATTTTATTGTAAACAGGCAAACGGACGAGACTCATTACTTCGCAAAGTGCTCGCGAGATTTTAGCTAAATTTCTTCTCTAAGACCCTCTAATTTGCGATTTACCGCTTCTGTTAATGTTCCGTTTCCTCGAGAAATCCATTTAGGAAGTTCGAAATTCGATTCCGGATCCATTTTATCGTATCCCAGGAATAATAATAGCTTTACATTCTTGGAAGTCCTCGTGTTGCACCCCTTTTCGGTTCAAATCATCTGAATCTCAATCGGGACCAGATAAGACATGTGAAATGAAAGTAGCTCGGGCACTGCCGGATTTGGACAAAATTGTAGGCTAATTTGATTGTAAACGGGCAAACGGACGAGACTCATTACTACGCAATGAGCTGACGAGATTTTAGCCGAATTTCTTCTCTAAGACCCTCTAATTTGCGATTTACTGCTTCTGTTAAGCTTTCGTTTCCTCGAGAAATCCGCTTAGAAAGTTCGAAATTCGATTCCGGTTCCATTTTATCGTATCCCAGGCATAATAACAGCTTTACATTCGTTATTTCCTTCTTCTTGTTTTTTTTTTCTATTTTCTGGAAACATTTATCGATTTTTGTTGTCGTGAGCCGGTTCTGTGCGGAAGGGTATGACGCAGATTACTCCGGAGACGGTTAACTCATTAAAAACAATATTTCGACTGTTTTATCTATAATTTACGTAAACGGTCGCGACATGAGGTTTTTCCAGGGAGGTCACCCATCCTAGCTCTGCCATCGCGCCAGAACGCTTAACTTCATGGTTATGATTGGGCGAGAGTAGTGCCGCGTGTTGTCCATCGCCGCCCGCTCCACACGTACTCGAGGGATATAAGAATAAACATCCCACTCAATGTCGGGTGCGTTCATACCAGCACTAATGCACCGGATCCCATCAGAACTCCGAAGTCAAGGTGCTTGGGCGAGAGCAGTACTAGGATGGGTGACCGCCTGGGAAGTCCTCGTGTTGCACCCCCCCTTTTCGTGTTTTTCTATTTTTGATTACTTGTTGACAGACGATTTTCGGCTCAATTCATTTGAATCTCGATCGGGACTAGATAAGACATGTGAAATGAAAGTAGCTCGGGCACTGCCGGATTTGGACAAAATTGTAGGCTAATTTGATTGTAAACGGGCAAACGGACGAGACTCATTCTACGCAATGAGCTGACGAGATTTTAGCCGAATTCCTTCTCTAGGACCCTCTAATTTGCGATTTACCACTTCTATTCAGCTTTCGTTTCCTCGAGAAATCCGCCTAGGAAGTTCGAAATTCGATTCCGGTTCCATTTTATCGTATCCCAGGCATAATAATAGCTTTACATTTGTTATTTTCTTCTTCTTATTTTTTTTTTATTTTCTAGGAACATTTATCGATTTTTGTTGTCGTGAGCCGGTTCTGTGCGGAAGGGTATGACGCAGATTTCTCCGGAGACGGTTAACTCATTAAAAACAATTATTTCGACTGTTTTATCCATAATTTACGTAAACGGTCGCGACACGAGGTCTTCCCAGGGAGGTCACCCATCCTTACTTTGCCATCGCGCCAGAACGCTTAACTTCATTGTTATGATTGGGCGAGAGCAGTGCCGCGTGTTGTCCATCGCCGCCCGCTCCACACGTCTTCGAGGGATATAAGAATAAACATCCGACTCAATGTCGGGTGCGATCATACCAGCACTAATGCACCGGATCCCATCAGAATTCCGAAGTTAAGCATGCTTGGGCGAGAGCAATACTAGGATGGGTGACCCCCTGGGAAGTCCTCGTGTTGCACCTCTTTTCGTGTTTTTCTATTTTTGATTACTTGTTGACAGACGGTTTTCGGCTCAAATCATCTGAATCTCGATCGTGACCAGATAAGACATGTGAAATCACCGTAGCTCGGGTACTGTCTGATTTGGACAAAATTGTAGGCTAATTTTATTGTAAACGGGCAAACGGACGAGACTCATTACTACGCAATGAGCTGGCGAGATTTTAGCCGAATTCCTTCTCTAAGACCTTCTAATTTGCGATTTACCGCTTCTGTTAAGCTTTCGTTTCCTCGAGAAATCCGCTTAGGAAGTTCGAAATTCGATTCCGGTTCTATTTTATCGTATCCCAGGCATAATAATTGCTTTACATTCGTTATTTCCTTCTTCTTATTTTTTTCTATTTTCTGGGAACATTTATCGATTTTGTTGTCGTGAGCCGGTTCTGTGCGGAAGGGTATGACGCAGATTACTCCGGAGACGGTTAACTCATTAAAAACAATTTATTCGATTGTTTTATCCATAATTTACGTAAAGGGTCGCGACACGAGGTCTTCCCAAGGAGGTCACCCATCCTCACTCTGCCATCGCGCCAGAACGCTTAACTTCATGGTTATGATTGGGCGAGAGCAGTGCCGCGTGTTGTCCATCGCCGCCCGCTCCAAACGTATTCGAGGGATATAAGAATAAACATCCCACTTAATGTCTGGTGCGATCATACCAGCACTAATGCACCGGATCCCATCAGAACTCCGAAGTTAAGCGTGCTTGGGCGAGAGCAATACTAGGATGGGGGTGACCCCCTGGGAAGTCCTCGTGTTGCACCCCTTTTCGTGTTTTTCTATTTTTGATTACTTGTTGACAGACTGTTTTCGGCTCAAATCAACTGAATCTCGATCGGGACTAGATAAGACATGTGAAATGAAAGTAGCTCGGGCACTGCCGGATTTGGACAAAATTGTAGGCTAATTTGATTGTAAACGGGCAAACGGACGAGACTCATTACTACGCAATGAGCTGGCGAGATTTTAGCCGAATTCCTTCTTTAAGACCTTCTAATTTGCGATTTACCGCTTCTGTTAAGCTTTCGTTTCCTCGAGAAATCCGCTTAGGAAGTTCGAAATTCGATTCCGGTTCCATTTTATCGTATCCCAGGCATAATAATTGCTTTACATTCGTTATTTCCTTTTTCTTATTTTTTTTCTATTTTCGGGGAACATTTATCGATTTTTGTTGTCGTGAGCCGGTTCTGTGCGGAAGGGTATGACGCAGATTACTCCGGAGACGGTTAACTCATTAAAAACAATTATTTCGACTGTTTTATCCATAATTTACGTAAACGGTCGCGACACGAGGTCTTCCCAAGGAGGTCACCCATCCTTCCTCTGCCATCGCGCCAGAACGCTTAACTTCATGGTTATGATTGGGCGAGAGCAGTGCCGCGTGTTGTCCATCACCGCCCGCTCCATCACCGGATTTGGACAAATATGTAGGCTAATTTGATTGTAAACGGGCAAACGGACGAGACTCATTGCTACGCAATGAGCTGGCGAGATTTTAGCCGAATTCCTTCTCTAAGACCCTCTAATTTGCGATTTACCGCTTCTGTTAAGCTTTCGTTTTCTCGAGAAATCCGCTTAGGAATTTTGAAATTCGATTCCGGTTCCATTTTATCGTATCCGAGGCATAATAATAGCTTTACATTCGTTATTTCTTTCTTCTTATTTTTTTTCTATTTTCTGGGAACATTTATCGATTTTTGTTGTCGTGAGCCGGTTCTGTTCGGAAGGGTATGACGCAGATTACTCCAGAGACGGTTAACTCATTAAAAACAATTATTTCGACTGTTTTATCCATAATTTACGTAAACGGTCGCGATACGAAGTCTTCCCAGGGAGGTCACCCATCCTAGCTCTGCCATCGCGCCAGAACGCTTAACTTCATGGTTATGATTGGGCGAGAGCAGTGCCGCGTGTTGTCCATCACCGCCCGCTCCACACGTACTCGAGGGATATAAGAATAAACATCCCACTCAATGTTGGGTGCGATCATACCAGCACTAATGCACCGGATCCCATCAGAACTCCGAAGTTAAGCGTGCTTGGGCGAAAGCGCAGTACTAGGATGGGTGACCCCCTGGGAAGTCCTCGTGTTGCACCCCTTTTCGTGTTTTTCAATTTTTGATTACTTGTTGACAGACGATTTTCGGCTCAAATCATCTGAATCTCGATCGAGACCAGATAAGACATGTGAAATGAAAGTAGCTCGGGCACTGCCGGATTTGGACAAAATTGTAGGCTAATTTGATTGTAAACGGGCAAACGGACGAGACGCATTACTACGAAATGAGCTGACGAGATTTTATCCGAATTCCTTCTCTAAGACCCTCTAATTTGCGATTTACCGCTTCTGTTAAGCTTTCGTTTCCTCAAGAAATCCGCTTAGAAAGTTCGAAATTCGATTCCGGTTCCATTTTATCGTATCCCAAGCATAATAATAGCTTTACATTCGTTATTTCCTTCTTCATATTTTTTTTTCTATTTTCTGGGAACATTTATTCATTTTTGTTGTCGTGAGCCGGTTCTGTGCGGAAGGGTATGACGCAGATTACTCCGGAGACGGTTAACTCATTAAAAACAATATTTCGTCTGTTTTATCCATAATTTACGTAAACGATCGCGACACGAGGTCTTCCCAGGGAGGTCACCCATCCTACCTCTGCCATCGAGCCAGAACGCTTAACTTCATGGTTATAATTGGGCGAGAGCAGTGCCGCGTGTTGTCCATCGCCGCCCGCTCCACACGTACTCGAGGGATATAAGAATAAACATCCCACTCAATGTCGGGTGCGATCATACCAGCACTAATGCACCGGATCCCATCAGAACTCCGAAGTTAAGCGTGCTTGGGCGAAAGCGCAGTACTAGGATGGGTGACCCCCTGGGAAGTCCTCGTGTTGCACCCTTTTTCGTGTTTTTCTATTTTTGATTACTTGTTGACAGACGATTTTCGGCTCAAATCATCTGAATCTCGATCGAGACCAGATAAGACATGTGAAATGAAAGTAGCTCGGGCACTGCCGGATTTGGACAAAATTGTAGGCTAATTTGATTGTAAACGGGCAAACGGACGAGACTCATTACTACGCAATGAGCTGACGAGATTTTAGCCGAATTCCTTCTCTAAGACCCTCTATTTTGCGATTTACCGCTTCTGTTAAGCTTTCGTTTCCTCAAGAAATCCGCTTAGAAAGTTCGAAATTCGATTCCGGTTCCATTTTATCGTATCCCAAGCATAATAATAGCTTTACATTCGTTATTTCTTCTTCTTATTTTTTTATTCTCTTTTCTGGGAACATTTATTCATTTTTGGGAACATTTATTCATTTTTGTTGTCGTGAGCCGGTTCTGTGGGGAAGGGTATGATGCAGATTACTCCGAAGCCGGTTAACTCATTAAAAACAATATTTCGACTGTTTTTGCCATAATTTACGTAAACGGTCGCGACACGAGGTCTTCCCAGGGAGGTCACCCATCCTAGCTCTGCCATCGCGCCAGAACGCTTAACTTCATGGTTTTGATTGGGCGAGAGCAGTGCCGCGTGTTGTCCATCGCCGCCCGCTCCACACGTACTCGAGGGATATAAGAATAAACATCCCACTCAATGTCGGGTGCGATCATACCAGCACTAATGCACCGGATCCCATCAGAACTCCGAAGTTAAGCGTGCTTGGGCGAAAGCGCATTACTAGGATGGGTGACCCCCTGGGAAGTCC
This sequence comes from Primulina tabacum, assembly GCF_025594145.1. Taxonomy (NCBI): domain Eukaryota; kingdom Viridiplantae; phylum Streptophyta; class Magnoliopsida; order Lamiales; family Gesneriaceae; genus Primulina; species Primulina tabacum. Next base: position 36,395,824 of record NC_134559.1, read on the forward strand.
TCGTGTTGCACCTTTTTTCGTGTTTTTCTATTTTTGATTACTTGTTGACAGACGATTTTCGGCTCAAATCATCTGAATCACGATCAAGACCAGATAAGACATGTGAAATGAAAGTAGCTTGGGCACTGCCGGATTTGGACAAAATTGTAGGCTAATTTGATTGTAAACGGGCAAACGGACGAGACGCATTACTACGAAATGAGCTGACGAGATTTTATCCGAATTCCTTCTCTAAGACCCTCTAATTTGCGATTTACCGCTTCTGTTAAGCTTTCGTTTCCTCAAGAAATCCGCTTAGAAAGTTCGAAATTCGATTCCGGTTCCATTTTATCGTATCCCTAGCATAATAATAGCTTTACATTCGTTATTTCCTTCTTCATATTTTTTTTTCTATTTTCTGGGAACATTTAGCGATTTTTGTTGTCTTGAGCCGGTTCTGTGCGGAAGGGTCTGACGCAGATTACTCCAGAGACGGTTAACTCATTAAAAACAATTATTTCGACTTTTTTATCCATAATTTACGTAAACGATCGCGACACGAGGTCTTCCCAGGGAGGTCACCCATCCTACCTCTCCCATCGAGCCAGAACGCTTAACTTCATGGTTATAATTGGGCGAGAGCAGTGCCGCGTGTTGTCCATCGCCGCCCGCTCCACACGTACTCGAGGGATATAAGAATAAACATCCCACTCAATGTCGGGTGCGATCATACCAGCACTAATGCACCGGATCCCATCAGAACTCCGAAGTTAAGCGTGCTTGGGCGAAAGCGCAGTACTAGGATTGGTGACCCCTTGGGAAGTCCTCGTGTTGCACCTCTTTTCGTGTTTTTCTATTTTCGATTACTTGTTGACAGACGATTTTCGGCTCAAATCATCTGAATCTCGATCGAGACCAGATAAGACATGTGAAATGAAAGTAGCTCGGGCACTGCCGGATTTGGACAAAATTGTAGGCTAATTTGATTGTAAACGGGCAAACGGACGAGACTCATTACTACGCAATGAGCTGACGAGATTTTAGCCGAATTCCTTCTCTAAGACCCTCTATTTTGCGATTTACCGCTTCTGTTAAGCTTTCGTTTCCTCAAGAAATCCGCTTAGAAAGTTCGAAATTCGATTCCGGTTCCATTTTATCGTATCCCAAGCATAATAATAGCTTTACATTCGTTATTTCCTTCTTCTTATTTTTTTTTTCTATTTTCTGGGAACATTTATTCATTTTTGGGAACATTTATTCATTTTTGTTGTCGTGAGCCGGTTCTGTGGGGAAGGGTATGATGCAGATTACTCCGGAGACGGTTAACTCATTAAAAACAATATTTCGACTGTTTTATCCATAATTTAAGTAAACGGTTGCGACACGAGGTCTTCATAGGGAGGTCACCCATCCTAGCTCTGCCATCGCGCCAGAAAGCTTGACTTCATGATTCTGATTGGGCGAGAACAGTGCCGCGTGTTGTCCATCGTCGCTTGCTCCACCCGTACTCGAGGGATATAAGAATAAACATCCCACTTAATGACGGGTGCGATCATACCAGCACTAATGCACCGGATCCCATCAAAACTCCGAAGTTAAGCGTGCTTGGGCGAGAGCAGTACTAGGATGGGTGCCCCCCTGGGAAGTCCTCGTGTTGCACCCTTTTTCGTGTATTTCTTTTGTGATTACTTGTTGACAGACGATTTTCGGCTCAAATCATCTGAATCTCGATCGGGACTAGATAAGACATGTGAAATGAAAGTAGCTCGGGCACTGCCGGATTTGGACAAAATTGTAGGCTAATTTGATTGTAAACGGGAAAACGGACGAGACTCATTGTTACGCAATGAGCTGACGAGATTTTAGCCGAATTCCTTCTCTAAGACCCTCTAATTTGCGATTTACCGCTTCTGTTAAGCTTTCGTTTTCTCGAGAAATCCGCTTAGGAAGTTCGAAATTCGATTCCGATTCCATTTTATCGTATCCCAGGCATAATAATTGCTTTACATTCGTTATTTCCTTCTTCATATTTTTTTTCTATTTTCGGGGAACATTTATCGATTTTTGTTGTCGTGAGCCGGTTCTGTGCGGAAGGATATGACGCAGATTACTCCGGAGACGGTTTACTCATTAAAAACAATTATTTCGACTCTTTTAACCATAATTTACGTAAACGGTCGCGACACGAGGTCTTCCCAGGGAGGTCACCCATCCTAACTCTGCCATCGCGCCAGAACGCTTAACTTCATGGTTATGATTGGGCGAGAGCAGTGCCGCGTGTTGTCCATCGCCGCCCGCTCCACACGTCTTCGAGGGATATAAGAATAAACATCCCACTCAATGTCGGGTGCGATCATACCAGCACTAATGCACCGGATCCCATCAGAACTCCGAAGTTAAGCGTGCTTGGGCGAAAGCGCAGTACTAGGATGGGTGACCCCCTGGGAAGTCCTCGTCTTGCACCCCTTTTCGTGTTTTTCTATTTTTGATTACTTGTTGACAGACGATTTTCGGCTCAAATCATCTGAATCTCGATCGAGACTAGATAAGACATGTTAAATGAAAGTAGCTCGGGTAATGCCGGATTTGGACAAAATTGTAGGTTAATTTGATTGTAAACGGGCAAACGGACGAGACTCATTACTATGCAATGAGCTGACGAGATTTTAGCAGAATTCCTTCTCTAAGACCCTCTAATTTGCGATTTACCGCTTTTGTTAAGCTTTCGTTTCCTCGAGAAATCCGCTTAGGAAGTTTGAAATTCGATTCAGGTTCCATTTAATCGTATCCCAAACATAATAATTGCTTTACATTCGTTATTTCCTTCTTCTTATTTTTTTTTTCTATTTTCTGGGAACATTTATCGATTTTGTTGTCGTGAGCCGGTTCTGTGCGGAAGGGTATGACGCAGATTACTCCGGAGACGGTTAACTCATTAAAAACAATTATTTCGACTGTTTTATCCATAATTTACGTAAACGATCGCGACACGAGGTCTTCCCAGGGAGGTCACCCATCCTAGCTCTGCCATCGCGCCAGAACGCTTAACTTCATGGTTCTGATTGGGAGAGAACAGTGCCGCGTGTTGTCCATCGCCGCTTGCTCCACCCGTACTCGAGGGATATAAGAATAAACATCCCACTCAATGACAGTTGCGATCATACCAGCACTAATGCACCGGATCCCATCAGAACTTCGAAGTTAAGCGTGCTTAGGCGAGAACAGTACTAGGATGGGTGATCTCCTGGGAAGTGTTCGTGTTTCACCCTTTTTCGTGTTTTTCTATTTTTTATTACTTGTTGACAGACGATTTTCGGCTCAAATCATCTGAATCTCGATCGGGACTAGATAAGACATGTGAAATGAAAGTAGCTCGGCCACTGCTGGATTTGGACAAAATTGTAGGCTATTTTGATTGTAAACGAGCAAACGGACGAGACTCATTAATACGCAATGAGCTGACGAGATTTTAGCCGAATTCCTTATCTAAGACCCTCTAATTTGCGATTTACCGCTTCTGTTAAGCTTTCGTTTCCTCGAGAAATCCGCTTAGGAAGTTCGAAATTCGATTCTGGTTTCTTTTTATCGTATCCTAAGAATAATAATAGCTTTACATTCGTTATTTACTTCTTCTTATTTTTTTTTTAATTTTCTGGGAACATTTATCGATTTTTGTTGTCGTGAGCCGGTTCTGTGCGGAAGGGTATGACGCAGATTACTCCGGAGACGGTCAACTCATTAAAAACAATTATTTCGACTGTTTTATCTATAATTTACGTAAACGGTCGCGACACGAGGTCTTCCCAAGGAGGTCACCCATCCTACCTCTGCCATCGCGCCAGAACGCTTAACTTCATGGTTATGATTGAACGAGAGCAGTGACGCGTGTTGTCCATCGCCGCCCGCTCCACACGTACTCGAGGGATATAAGAATAAACATCCCACTCAATGTCGGGTGCGATCATACCAGCACTAATGCACCGGATCCCATCAGAACTCCGAAGTTAAGCGTGCTTGGGCGAAAGCGCAGTACTAGGATCGGTGACCCCCTGGGAAGTCCTCGTGTTGCACCCCTTTTCGTGTTTTTCTATTTTTGATTACTTGTTGACGGACGATTTTCTGCTCAAATCATCTGAATCTCTATCGGGACCAAATAAGACATGTGAAATCAACCTAGCTCGGGCACTGCCGGATTTGGACAAAATTGTAGCCTAATTTGATTCTACACAGGCAAACGAACGAGACTCATTATCCGCGAGGAGCTGACGAGATTTTAGCCGAATTCCTTCTCTAAGACCCTTTAATTTGCGATTTACCGCTTCTCTTAAGCTTTCGTTTCCTCGAGAAATCTGCTTAGGAAGTTCGAAATTCGATTTCGGTTCCATTTTATCGTATCTCAGGCATAATAATAGCTTTACATTCGTTATTTCCTTCTTCTTATTTTTTTTTCTATTTTCTGGGAACATTTATCGATTTTTGTTGTCCTGAGCCGGTTCTGTGCAGAAGGGTATGACGCAGATAACTCCGAAGACGGTTAACTAATTAAAAACAATTATTTCGACTGTTTTATCCATAATTTACGTAAACCGTCGCGACACGAGGTCTTCATAGGGAGGTCACCCATCCTAGCTCTGCCATCGCGCCAGAATGCTTAACTTCATGGTTATGATTGGGCGAGCGTAGTGCCGCGTGTTGTCCTTCGCCGCCCGCTCCACACGTACTCGAGGGATATAAGAATAAACATCCAACTCAATGTCGGGTGCAATCATACCAGCACTAATGCACCGGATCCCATCAGAACTCCGAAGTTAAGGTGCTTGGGCGAGAGCAGTACTAGGATGGGTTACCCCCTGGGAAGTCCTCGTATTGCACCCCTTTTCGTGTTTTTCTATTTTTGATTACTTGTTGACTGACGATTTTCGGCTCAAATCATTTGAATCTCGATCGGGATTAGATAAGACATGTGAAATCAACGTGGCTCGGGCACTGCCGGATTTGGACAAAATTGTAGGCTAATTTGATTGTAAACAGGCAAACGGACGAGACTCATTACAACGCAATGAGCTGACGAGATTTTAGCCGAATTCCTTCTCTAAGACCCTCTAATTTGCGATTTACCGCTTCTGTTCAGCTTTCGTTTCCTCGAGAAATCCGCCTAGGAAGTTCAAAATTCGATTCCGGTTCTATTTTATCGTAGCCCAGGCATAATAATAGCTTTACATTCGTTATTTCCTTCTTCTTATTTTTTTTTCTATTTTCTGGGAACATTTATCGATTTTTGTTGTCGTGAGCCGGTTCTGTGCGGAAGGGTATGACGCAGATTTCTCCTGAGACAGTTAACTCATTAAAAACAATTATTTCGACTGTTTTATCCATAATTTACGTAAACGGTCGCGACACGAGGTCTTCCCAAGGTGGTCACCCATCCTTGCTCTGCCATCGCGCCAGAACGCTTAACTTCATGGTTATGATTGGGCGAGAGCAGTGCCGCGTGTTGTCCATCGCTGCCCGCTCCACACGTACTCGAGGGATATAAGAATAAACATCCCACTAGAGCTGACGAGATTTTAGCCGAATTTCTTCTCTAACACCCTCTAATTTGCGATTTACCGCTTCTGTTAAGCTTTCGTTTCCTCGAGAAATCCGCTTAGGAAGTTCGAAATTCGATTCCGGTTCCATTTTATAGTATCCCAGGCATAATAACAGCTTTACATTCGTTATTTCCTTCTTCTTATTTTTTTTTCTATTTTCTGGGAACATTTATTTATTTTTGTTGTCATGAGCCGGTTCTGTGTGGAAGGGTATGACGCAGATTACTCTGGAGAAGGTCAACTCATTAAAAACAATATTTCGACTGTTTTATCCATAATTTACGTAAACGGTCGCGACACGAGGTCTTCACAGGGAGGTCACCCATCCTAGCTCTACCATCGCGCCAGAACGCTTAACTTCATGGTTATGATTGGGCGAGAGCAGTGCTGCGTGTTGTCCATCGCCGCCCGCTCCACACGTACTCGAGGGATATAAGAATAAACATCCCACTCAATGTCGGGTGCGATCATACCAGCACTAATGCACCGGATCCCATCAGAACTCCGAAGTTAAGCGTGCTTGGGCGAAAGCGCAGTACTAGGATGGGTGACCCCCTGGGAAGTCCTCGTGTTGCACCCCTTTTCGTGTTTTTCTATTTTTGATTACTTGTTGACAGACGATTTTCGGCTCAAATCATCTGAATCTCGATCGGGACCAGATAAGACATGTGAAATGAAAGTAGCTCAGGCACTGCCGGATTTGGACAAAATTGTAGGCTAATTTGATTGTAAACGGGCAAACGGACGAGATTCATTACTACGCAATGAGCTGACGAGATTTTAGCCGAATTCCTTCTCCAAGACCCTCGAATTTGCGATTTACCGCTTCTGTTAAGCTTTCGTTTCCTCGAGAAATCTGCTTAGGAAGCTCGAAATTCGATTCCGGTTCCATTTTATCGTATCCCATGCATAATAATAGCTTTACATTCGTTATTTCCTTCTTCTTATTTTTTTTTCTATTTTCTGGGAACATTTATCGATTTTTGTTGTCGTGAGCCGGTTCTGTGCGGAAGGGTATGACGCAGATTACTCCGGAGACGGTTAACTCATTAAAAACAATAATTTCGACTGTTTTATCCATAATTTACGTAAACGGTCGCGGCACGAGGTCTTCCCGGGGAGGTCACCCATCCTACCTCTGCCATCGCGCTAGAACGCTTAACTTCATGGTTATGATTGGGCGAGAGCAGTGCCGCGTGTTGTCCATCGCCGCCCGCTCCACACGTACTCGAGGGATATAAGAATAAACATCCCACTCAATGTCGGATGCGATCATACCAGCACTAATGCACCGGATCCCATCAGAACTCCGAAGTTAAGCGTGCTTGGGCGAGAGCAGTACTAGGATGGGTGACACCCTGGGAAAGTCCTCGTGTTGCACCCTTTTTCGTGTTTTTCTATTTTTGATTACTTGTTGACAGACTGATTTTCGGCTCAAATCATCTGAATCTCGATCGGGACCAGATAAGACAGGTGAAATGAAAGTAGCTCGGGCACTGCCGGATTTGGACAAAATTGTAGGCTAATTTGATTGTAAACGGGCAAAGTTACTACGCAATGAGCTGACGAGATTTTAGCCGAATTTCTTCTCTAAGACCCTCTAATTTGCGATTTACCACTTCTGTTAAGCTTTCGTTTCCTCGAGAAATCCGTTTAGGAAGTTCGAAATTCGATTTCGGTTCCATTTTATCGTATCCCAGGCATAATAACAGCTTTACATTCTTTATTTCCTTCTTCTTATTTTTTTTTCTATTTTCTGGGAACATTTATCGATTTTTGTTGTCGTGAGCCGGTCCAGTGCGGAAGGGTATGACGCAGAATACTCCGGAGACGGTTAACTCATTAAAAACAATAATTTCGACTGTTTTATCCATAATTTACGTAAACGGTCGCGGCACGAGGTCTTCTTGGGAAGGTCACCCATCCTACCTCTGTCATCGCGCTAGAAGGCTTAACTTCGTGGTTATGATTGGGCGAGAGCAGTGCCGCGTGTTGTCCATCGCCGCCCGCTCCACACGTACTCGAGGGATATAAGAATAAACATCCCACTCAATGTCGGATGCGATAATACCAGCACTAATGCACCGGATCCCATCAGAACTCCGAAGTTAAGCGTGCTTGGCCGAGAGCAGTACTAGGATGGGTGACACCCTGGAAAGTCCTCGTGTTGCACCCCTTTTCGTGTTTTTCTATTTTTGATTACTTGTTGACAGATGATTTTCGGCTCAAATCATCTGAATCTCGATCGGGACCAGATAAGACATGTGAAATGAAAGTAGCTCGGGCACTGCCGGATTTGGACAAAATTGTAGGCTAATTTGATTGTAAACGGGCAAACGGACGACACTCATTACTCCGCAAAGTGCTCGCGAGATTTTTGCTAAATTTCTTCTCTAAGACCCTCTAATTTGCGATTTACCGCTTCTGTTAATGTTCCGTTTCCTCGAGAAATTAGTTCAGGAAGTTCGAAATTCGATTCCGGATCCATTTTATCGTATCCCAGGAATAATAATAGCTTTACATTCTTGGAAGTCCTCGTGTTGCACCCCTTTTCGTGTTTTTCTATTTTTGATTACTTGTTGACAGAAGATTTTCGGCTCAAATCATCTGAATCTCGATCGGGACCCGATAAAACATGTGAAATGAAAGTAGCTCGGGCACTGCCGGATTTGGACAAAATTGTAGGCTAATTTGATTGTAAACGGGCAAGCGGACGAGACTCATTACTACGCAATGAGCTGACGAGATTTTAGCCGAATTTCTTCTCTAAGACCCTCTAATTTGCGATTTAACGCTTCTGTTAAGCTTTTGTTTCCTCGAGAAATCCGCTTAGGAAGTTTGAAATTCGATTTCGGTTCCATTTTATCGTATCCCAGGCATAATAACAGCTTTACATTCGTTATTTCCTTCTTCTTATTTTTTTTTCTATTTTCTGGGAACATTTATCGATTTTTGTTGTCGTGAGCCGGTTCTGTGCGGAAGGGTATGACGCAAATTACTTCGGAGACGGTTAACTCATTAAAAACAATTATTTCGACTGTTTTATCCATAATTTACGTAAACGGTCGCGACACGAGGTCTTCCCGGGGAGGTCACCCATCCTAGCTCTGCCATCGCGCCAGAACGCTTAACTTCATGGTTATGATTGGGCGAGAGCAGTGCCGCGTGTTGTCCATTGCTGCCCGCTCCACACGTACTCGAGGGATAAAAGAATAAACATCCCACTAAATGTCGGGTGCGATCATACCAGCACTAATGCACCGGATCCCATCAGAACTCCAAAGTTAAGCGTGCTTGGGCGAAAGCGCAGTACTAGGATCGGTGACCACCCGGGAAGTCCTCGTGTTGCACCCCTTTTCGTGTTTTTCTATTTTTGATTACTTGTTGACGGACGATTTTCTGCTCAAATCATCTGAATCTCGATCGTAACCAAATAAGACATGTGAAATCACTGTAGCTCGGGTACTGCCTGATTTGGACAAAATTGTAGGCTAATTTTATTGTAAACGGGCAAACGGACGAGACTCATTACTCCGCAAAGTGCTCGCGAGATTTTAGCTAAATTTCTTCTCTAAGACTCTCTAATTTGCGATTTACCGCTTCTGTTAATGTTCCGTTTCCTCGAGAAATCAGTTCAGGAAGTTCGAAATTCGATTCCGGATCCATTTTATCGTATCTCAGGAATAATAATAGCTTTACATTCTTGGAAGTCCTCGTGTTGCACCCCTTTTCGTGTTTTTCTATTTTTGATTACTTGTTGACAAACGACTTTCGGCTCAAATCATCTGAATCTCGATCGGGACCAGATAAAACATGTGAAATGAAAGTAGCTCGGGCACTGCCGGATTTGGACAAAATTGTAGGCTAATTTGATTGTAAACGGGCAAGCGGACGAGACTCATTACTACGCAATGAGCTGGCGAGATTTTAGCCGAATTTCTTCTCTAAGACCCTCTAATTTGCGATTTACCGCTTCTGTTAAGCTTTCGTTTCCTCGAGAAATCCGCTTAGGAAGTTCGAAATTCGATTTCGGTTCCATTTTATCGTATCCCAGGCATAATAACAGCTTTACATTCGTTATTTCCTTCTTCTTATTTTTTTTTCTATTTTCTGGGAACATTTATCGATTTTTGTTGTCGTGAGCCGGTTCTGTGCGGAAGGGTATGACACAGATTACTCCGGAGACGGTTAACTCATTAAAAACAATAATTTCGACTGTTTTATCCATAATTTACGTAAACGATCGCGACACGAGGTCTTCCCAGGGAGGTCACCCATCCTAGCTCTGCCATCGCGCCAGAACGCTTAACTTCATGGTTATGATTGGGCGAGAGTAGTGCCGCGTGTTGTCCATCGCCGCCCGCTCCACACGTACTCGAGGGATATAAGAATAAACATCCCACTCAATGTCGGGTGCGATCATACCAGCACTAATGCACCGGATCCCATCAGAACTCCGAAGTTAAGCGTGCTTGGGCGAGAGCAGTACTAGGATGGGTGACCCCCTGGGAAGTCCTCGTGTTGCACCCCTTTTCGTGTTTTTCTATTTTTGATTACTTGTTGACAGACGATTTTCGGCTCAAATCATCTGAATCTCGATCGGGACTAGATAAGACATGTGAAATGCAACGTAGCTCGGGCACTGCCGGATTTGGACAAAATTGTAGGCTAATTTGATTGTAAACGGGCAAACGGACGAGACTCATTACTACGCAATGAGCTGACGAGATTTTAGCCGAATTCCTTCTCTAAGACCCTCTAATTTGCGATTTACCGCTTCTGTTCAGCTTTCGTTTCCTCGAGAAATCCGCCTAGGAAGTTCGAAATTCGATTCCGGTTCCATTTTATCGTAGCCCAGGCATAATAATAGCTTTACATTCGTTATTTCCTTCTTCTTATTTTTTTTTCTATTTTCTGGGAACATTTATCGATTTTTGTTGTCGTGAGCCGGTTCTGTGCGGAAGGGTATGACGCAGATTACTCCGGAGACGGTTAACTCATTAAAAACAATAATTTCGACTGTTTTATCCATAATTTACGTAAACGATCGCGACACGAGGTCTTCCCAGGGTAGGTCACCCATCCTAGCTCTGCCATCGCGCTAGAACGCTTAACTTCATGGTTATGATTGGGCGAGAGTAGTGCCGCGTGTTGTCCTTCGCCGCCCGCTCCACACGTACTCGAGGGATATAAGAATAAACATCCCACTCAATGTCGGGTGCAATCATACCAGCACTAATGCACCGGATCCCATCAGAACTCCGAAGTTAAGGTGCTTGGGCGAGAGCAGTACTAGGATGGGTGACCCCCTGGGAAGTCCTCGTGTTGCACCCTTTTCGTGTTTTTCTATTTTTGATTACTTGTTGACTGACGATTTTCGGCTCAAATCATCTGAATCTCGATCGGGACTAGATAAGACATGTGAAATCAACGTGGCTCGGGCACTGCCGGATTTGGACAAAATTGTAGGCTAATTTGATTGTAAACGGGCAAACGGACGAGACTCATTACTACGCAATGAGCTGACGAGATTTTAGCCGAATTCCTTCTCTAAGACCCTCTAATTTGCGATTTACCGCTTCTGTTCAGCTTTCGTTTCCACGAGAAATCCGCCTAGGAAGTTCAAAATTCGATTCCGGTTCTATTTTATCGTAGCCCAGGCATAATAATAGCTTTACATTCGTTATTTCATTCTTCTTATTTTTTTTTCTATTTTCTGGGAACATTTATCGATTTTTGTTGTCGTGAGCCGGTTCTGTGCGGAAGGGTATGACGCAGATTACTCCGGAGACGGTTAACTCATTAAAAACAATTATTTCGACTGTTTTATCCATAATTTACGTAAACGGTCGCGACACGAGGTATTCCCAGGGAGGTCACCCATCCTAACTCTGCCATCGCGCCAGAGCGCTTAACTTCATGGTTATGATTGGGCGAGAGCAGTGCCGCGTGTTGTCCATCGCCGCCCGCTCCACACGTCTTCGAGGGATATAAGAATAAGGATGGGTGACCCACTGGGAAGTCCTCGTGTTGCACCCTTTTTCGTGTTTTTCTATTTTTGATTACTTGTTGACAGACGATTTTCGGCTCAAATCATCTGAATCTCGATCGTGACCAGATAAGACATGTGAAATCAACGTCGCTCGGGCACTGCCGGATTTGGACAAAATTGTAGCCTAATTTGATTGTAAACGGGCAAACGGACGAGGCTCATTACTACGCAATAAGCTGACGAGATTTTAGCCGAATTCCTTCTCTAAGACCCTCTAATTTGCGATTTACCGCTTCTGTTTAGCTTTCGTTTCCTCGAGAAATCCGCTTAGGAAGTTCGAAATTCGATTCTGGTTCCATTTTATCGTATCCCAAGCATAATAATAGCTTTACATTCGTTATTTCCTTCTTCTTATTTTTTTTTCTATTTTCTGGGAACATTTATCGATTTTTGTTGTCGTGAGCCGGTTCTGTGCGGAAGGGTGTGACGCATATTACTCCGGAGACGGTTAACTCATTAAAAACAATTATTTCGACTGTTTTATCCATAGTTTACGTAAACGGTTGCGACACGAGGTCTTCCCAGGGAGGTCACCCATCCTACCTCTGCCATCGAGCCAGAACGCTTAACTTCATGGTTATGATTGGGCGAGAGCAATGCCGCGTGTTGTCCATCGCCGCCCGCTCCACACGTCTTCGAGGGATATAAGAATAAACATCCCACTCAATGTCGGGTGCGATCATACCAGCACTAATGCACAGGATCCCATCAGAACTCCGAAGTTAAGCGTGCTTGGGCGAAAGCGCAGTACTAGGATGGGTGACCCTCTGGGAAGTCCTCGTGTTGCACCCCTTTTCGTGTTTTTCTATTTTTGATTACTTGTTGACAGACGATTTTCGGCTCAAATCATCTGAATCTCGATCGGGACCAGATAAGACATGTGAAATCAACGTGGCTCGGGCACTGCCGGATCTGGACAAAATTTTAGGCTAATTTGATTGTAAACGGGCAAACGGACGAGACTCATTACTACGCAATGAGCTGACGAGATTTTAGCCGAATTCCTTCTCTAAGACCCTCTAATTTGCGATTTACCGCTTCTGTTAAGCTTTCGTTTCCTCGAGAAATCCGCTTAGGAAGTTTGAAATTCGATTCCGGTTCCATTTTATCGTATCCCAAACATAATAATTGCTTTACATTCGTTATTTCCTTCTTCTTATTTTTTTTTCTATTTTCTGGGAACATTTATCGATTTTTGTTGTCGTGAACCGGTTCTGTGCGGAAGGGTACGACGCAGATTACTCCGGAGACGAATAACTCATTAAAAAAAATTATTTCGACTGTTTTATCCATAATTTACGTAAACGGTTGCGACACGAGGTCTTCCCAGGGAGGTCACCCATCCTAGCTCTGCCATCGCGCCAGAAAGCTTAACTTCATGGTTCTGATTGGGAGAGAACAGTGCCGCGTGTTGTTAATCGCCGCTTGCTCCACCCGTACTCGAGGGATATAAGAATAAACATCCCACTAAATGATGGGTGCGATCATACGAGCACTAATGCACCGGATCCCATCAAAACTTGGAAGTTAAGCGTGCTTTGGCGAGAGTAGTAGTATGATGGGTGACCCCCTGGGAAGTCCTCGTGTTGCACCCTTTTTCGTGTTTTTCTATTTTTGATTACTTGTTGACAGACGATTTTCGGCTCAAATCAACTGAATCTCGATCGGGACCAGATAAGACATGTGAAATCAACGTCGCTCGGGCACTGCCGGATTTGGACAAAATTGTACCTAATTTGATTGTAAACGGGCAAACGGACGAGGCTCATTACTACGCAATAAGCTGACGAGATTTTAGCCGAATTCCTTCTCTAAGACCCTCTAATTTGCGATTTACCGCTTCTGTTTAGCTTTCGTTTCCTCGAGAAATCCGCTTAGGAAGTTCGAAATTCGATTCTGGTTCCATTTTATCGTATCCTAAGAATAATAATAGCTTTACATTCGTTATTTCCTTCTTCTTATTTTGTTTTTTATTTTCTGGGAACATTTATCGATTTTTGTTGTCGTGAGCCGGTTCTTTGCGGAAGGGTATGACGCAGATTACTCCGGAGACGGTTAACTCATTAAAAACAATTATTTCGACTGTTTTATCCATAATTTACGTAAACGGTCGCGACACGAGGTCTTCCCAAGGAGGTCACCCATCCTAGCTCTGCCATCGCGCCAGAACGCTTAACTTCATGGTTATGATTGGGCGAGAGCAGTGCCGCGTGTTGTCCATCGCCGCCCGCTCCACACGTACTCGAGGGATATAAGAATAAACATCCCACTCAATGTCGGGTGCGATCATACCAGCACTAATGCACCGGATCCCATCAGAACTCCGAAGTTAAGCGTGCTTGGGCGAGAGCGCAGTACTAGGATGGGTGACCCCCTGGGAAGTCCTCGTGTTGCACCCCTTTTCGTGTTTTTCTATTTTTGATTACTTGTTGACAGACGATTTTCGGCTCAAATCATCTGAATCTCGATCGGGACCAGATAAGACATGTGAAATGAAAGTAGCTCGGGCACTGCCGGATTTGGACAAAATTGTAGGCTAATTTGATTGTAAACGGGCAAACGGACGAGACTCATTACTACGCAATGAGCTGACGAGATTTTAGCCGAATTCCTTCTCTAAGACCCTCTAATTTGCGATTTACCGCTTCTGTTAAGCTTTCGTTTCCTCGAGAAATCCGCTTAGGAAGTTCGAAATTCGATTCTGGTTCCATTTTATCGTATCCCAGGCATAATAATAGCTTTACATTCGTTATTTTCTTCTTCTTATTTTTTTTTTATTTTCTGGGAACATTTATCGATTTTTGTTGTCGTGAGCCGGTTCTGTGCGGAAGAGTATGACGCAGATTACTCCGGAGACGGTCAACTCATTAAAAACAATTATTTTGACTGTTTTATCTATAATTTACGTAAACGGTCGCGACACGAGGTCTTCCCAAAGAGGTCACCCATCCTACCTCTGCCATCGAGCCAGAACGCTTAACTTCATGGTTATGATTGGGCGAGAGCAGTGCTGCGTGTTGTACATCGCCGCCCGCTCCACACGTACTCGAGGGATATAAGAATAAACATCCCACTCAATGTCGGGTGCGATCAACGAGCACTAATGCACCGGATCCCATCAGAACTCCGAAGTTAAGCGTGCTTGGGCGAGAGCAATACTAGGATGGGTGATCCCCTTGGAAGTCCTCGTGTTGCACCCCTTTTCGTGTTTTTCTATTTCTGATTACTTGTGACAGACGATTTTCGGCTCAAATCAACTGAATCTCGATCGGGACCAGATAAGACATGTGAAATGAAAGTAGCTCGGGCACTGCCGGATTTGGACAAAATTGTAGGCTAATTTGATTGTAAACGGGCAAACGGACGAGACTCATTACTACGCAATGAGCTGGCGAGATTTTAGCCGAATTCCTTCTCTAAGACCTTCTAATTTGCGATTTACCACTTTCTGTTAAGCTTTCTTTTCTTCGAGAAATCCGCTTAGGAAGTTCGAAATTCGATTCTGGTTCCATTTTATCATATCCCATGCATAATAATTGCTTTACATTCGTTATTTCCTTCTTCTTATTTTTAATCTATTTTCTGGGAACATTTATCGATTTTTGTTGTCGTGAGCCGGTTCTGTGCGGAAGGGTATGATGCAGATTACTCCGGAGACGGTTAACTCATTAAAAACAATTATTTCGACTGTTTTATCCGTAATTTACGTAAACTGTCGCGACACGAGGTCTTCCCAAGGAGGTCACCCATCCTACCTCTGCCATCGTGCCAGAACGCTTAACTTCATGGTTATGATTGGGCGAGAGCAGTGCCGCGTGTTGCACATCGCCGCCCGCTCCACACGTACTCGAGGGATATAAGGATAAACATCCCACTCAATGTCAGGTGCGATCATACCAGCACTAATGCACCGGATCCCATCATAACTCCGAAGTTAAGCTTGCTGGGGCGAAAGCGCAGTACTAGGATGGGTGACCCCCTGGGAAGTCCTCGTGTTGCACCCCTTTTCGTGTTTTTCTATTTTTGATTACTTGTTGACAGACGATTTTTGGCTCAAATCATCTGAATCTCGATCGAGACCAGATAAGACATGTGAAATGAAAGTAGCTCGGGCACTGCCGGATTTGGACAAAATTGTAGGCTAATTTGATTGTCAACGGGCAAACGGACGAGACTCATTACTACGCAATGAGCTGGCGAGATTTTAGCCGAATTCCTTCTCTAAGACCTTCTAATTTGCGATTTACCGCTTCTGTTAAGCTTTCGTTTCCTCGAGAAATCCGCTTAGGAAGTTCGAAATTCGATTCTGGTTCCATTTTATCGTATCCCAAGCATAATAATAGCTTTACATTCGTTATTTCCTTCTTCTTATTTTTTTTTCTATTTTCTGGGAACATTTATCGATTTTTGTTGTCGTGAGCCGGTTCTGTGCGGAAGGGTATGACGCAGATTACTCCGGAGACGGTTAACTCATTAAAAACAATTATTTCGACTGTTTTATCCATAATTTACGTAAACGGTCGCGACACGAGGTCTTCCCAAGGAGGTCACCCATCCTAGCTCTGCCATCGCGCCAGAACGCTTAACTTCATGGTTATGATTGGGCGAGAGCAGTGCCGCGTGTTGTCCATCGCCGCCCGCTCCACACGTACTCGAGGGATATAAGAATAAACATCCCACTCAATGTCGGGTGCGATCATACCAGCACTAATGCACCGGATCCCATCAGAACTCCGAAGTTAAGCGTGCTTGGGCGAGAGCGCAGTACTAGGATGGGTGACCCCCTGGGAAGTCCTCGTGTTGCACCCCTTTTCGTGTTTTTCTATTTTTGATTACTTGTTGACAGACGATTTTCGGCTCAAATCATCTGAATCTCGATCGGGACCAGATAAGACATGTGAAATGAAAGTAGCTCGGGCACTGCCGGATTTGGACAAAATTGTAGGCTAATTTGATTGTAAACGGGCAAACGGACGAGACTCATTACTACGCAATGAGCTGACGAGATTTTAGCCGAATTCCTTCTCTAAGACCCTCTAATTTGCGATTTACCGCTTCTGTTAAGCTTTCGTTTCCTCGAGAAATCCGCTTAGGAAGTTCGAAATTCGATTCTGGTTCCATTTTATCGTATCCCAGGAAAAATAATAGCTTTACATTCGTTATTTCCTTCTTCTTATTTTTTTTTCTATTTTCTGGGAACATTTATCGATTTTTGTTGTCGTGAGCCGGTTCTGTGCGGAAGGGTATGACGCAGATTACTCCGGAGACGGTTAACTCATTAAAAACAATTATTTTGACTGTTTTATCTATAATTTACGTAAACGGTCGCGACACGAGGTCTTCCCAAAGAGGTCACCCATCCTACCTCTGCCATCGAGCCAGAACGCTTAACTTCATGGTTATGATTGGGCGAGAGCAGTGCTGCGTGTTGTACATCGCCGCCCGCTCCACACGTACTCGAGGGATATAAGAATAAAAATCCCACTCAATGTCGGGTGCGATCAACGAGCACTAATGCACCGGATCCCATCAGAACTCCGAAGTTAAGCGTGCTTGGGCGAGAGCAATACTAGGATGGGTGATCCCCTTGGAAGTCCTCGTGTTGCACCCCTTTTCGTGTTTTTCTATTTCTGATTACTTGTGACAGACGATTTTCGGCTCAAATCAACTGAATCTCGATCGGGACCAGATTAGACATGTGAAATGAAAGTAGCTCGGGCACTGCCGGATTTGGACAAAATTGTAGGCTAATTTGATTGTAAACGGGCAAACGGACGAGACTCATTACTACGCAATGAGCTGACGAGATTTTAGCCGAATTCCTTCTCTAAGACCCTCTAATTTGCAATTTACCGCTTCTGTTAAGCTTTCGTTTTCTCGAGAAATTCGCTTAGGAAGTTCGAAATTCGATTCTGGTTCCATTTTATCGTATCCCATGCATAATAATTGCTTTACATTCGTTATTTCCTTCTTCTTATTTTTAATCTATTTTCTGGGAACATTTATCGATTTTTGTTGTCGTGAGCCGGTTCTGTGCGGAAGGGTATGACGCAGATTACTCTGGAGACGGTTAACTCATTAAAAACAATTATTTCGACTGTTTTATCCATAATTTACGTAAACGGTCGCGACACGAGGTCTTCCCAAGGAGGTCACCCATCCTACCTCTGCCATCGCGCCAGAACGCTTAACTTCATGGTTATGATTGGGCGAGAGCAGTGCCGCGTGTTGTCCATCGCCGCCCGCTCCACACGTACTCGAGGGATATAAGGATAAACATCCCACTCAATGTCGGGTGCGATCATACCAGCACTAATGCACCGGATCCCATCAGAACTCCGAAGTTAAGCTTGCTTGGGCAAAAGCGCAGTACTAGGATGGGTGACCCCCTAGGAAGTCCTCGTGTTGCACCCCTTTTCGTGTTTTTCTATTTTTGATTACTTGTTGACAGACGATTTTCGGCTCAAATCATCTGAATCTCGATCGAGACCAGATAAGACATGTGAAATGAAAGTAGCTCGGGCACTGCCGGATTTGGACAAAATTGTAGGCTAATTTGATTGTAAACGGGCAAACGGACGAGACTCATTACTACGCAATGAGCTGACGAGATTTTAGCCGAATTCCTTCTCTAAGACCTCTTAATTTGCGATTTACCGCTTCTGTTAAGCTTTCGTTTCCTCGAGAAATCCGCTTAGGAAGTTCGAAATTCGATTCTGGTTCCATTTTATCGTTTCCCAGGAATAATAATAGCTTTACATTCGTTATTTCCTTCTTCTTATTTTTTTTTTATTTTCTGGGAACATTTATCGATTTTTGTTGTCGTGAGCCGGTTCTGTGCGGAAGGGTATGACGCAGATTACTCCGGAGACGGTCAACTCATTAAAAACAATTATTTTGACTGTTTTATCTATAATTTACGTAAACGGTCGCGACACGAGGTCTTCCCAAGGAGGTCACCCATCCTACCTCTGCCATCGAGCCAGAACGCTTAACTTCATGGTTATGATTGGGCGAGAGCAGTGCCGCGTGTTGTACATCGCCGCCCGCTCCACACGTACTCGAGGGATATAAGAATAAACATCCCACTCAATGTCGGGTGCGATCATACGAGCACTAATGCACCGGATCCCATCAGAACTCCGAAGTTAAGCGTGCTTGGGCGAGAGCAATACTAGGATGGGTGATCCCCTGGGAAGTCCTCGTGTTGCACCCCTTTTCGTGTTTTTCTATTTTTGATTACTTGTTGACAGACGATTTTTGGCTCAAATCATCTGAATCTCGATCGAGACCAGATAAGACATGTGAAATGAAAGTAGCTCGGGCACTGCCGGATTTGGACAAAATTGTAGGCTAATTTGATTGTAAACGGGCAAACGGACGAGACTCATTACTACGCAATGAGCTGGCGAGATTTTAGCCGAATTCCTTCTCTAAGACCCTCTAATTTGCGATTTACCGCTTCTGTTAAGCTTTCGTTTCCTCGAGAACTCCGCTTAGGAAGTTCGAAATTCGATTCTGGTTCCATTTTATCGTATCCTATGCATAATAATTACTTTACATTCGTTATTTCCTTCTTCTTATTTTTAATCTATTTTCTGGGAACATTTATCGATTTTTGTTGTCGTGAGCCGGTTCTGTGCGGAAGGGTATGACGCAGATTACTCCGGAGACGATTAACTCATTAAAAACAATTATTTCGACTGTTTTATCCATAATTTACGTAAACGGTCGCGACACGAGGTCTTCCCAAGGAGGTCACCCATCCTACCTCTGCCATCGAGCCAGAACGCTTAACTTCATGGTTATGATTGGGCGAGAGCAGTGCCGCGTGTTGTCCATCGCCGCCCGCTCCACACGTACTCGAGGGATATAAGGATAAACATCCCACTCAATGTCAGGTGCGATCATACCAGCACTAATGCACCGGATCCCATCAGAACTCCGAAGTTAAGCTTGCTGGGGCGAAAGCGCAGTACTAGGATGGGTGACCCCCTGGGAAGTCCTCGTGTTGCACCCCTTTTCGTGTTTTTCTATTTTTGATTACTTGTTGACAGACGATTTTTGGCTCAAATCATCTGAATCTCGATCGAGACCAGATAAGACATGTGAAATGAAAGTAGCTCGGGCACTGCCGGATTTGGACAAAATTGTAGGCTAATTTGATTGTAAACGGGCAAACGGACGAGACTCATTACTACGCAATGAGCTGACGAGATTTTAGCCGAATTCCTTCTCTAAGACCCTCTAATTTGCGATTTACCGCTTCTGTTAAGCTTTCGTTTCCTCGAGAAATCCGCTTAGGAAGTTCGAAATTCGATTCTGGTTCCATTTTATCGTTTCCCAGGAATAATAATAGCTTTACATTCGTTATTTCTTCTTCTTATTTTTTTTTTATTTTCTGGGAACATTTATCGATTTTTGTTGTCGTGAGCCGGTTCTGTGCGGAAGGGTATGACGCAGATTACTCCGGAGACGGTCAACTCATTAAAAACAATTATTTTGACTGTTTTATCTATAATTTACGTAAACGGTCGCGACACGAGGTCTTCCCAAAGAGGTCACCCATCCTACCTCTGCCATCGAGCCAGAACGCTTAACTTCATGGTTATGATTGGGCGAGAGCAGTGCCGCGTGTTGTACATCGCCGCCCGCTCCACACGTACTCGAGGGATATAAGAATAAACATCCCACTCAATGTCGGGTGCGATCAACGAGAACTAATGCACCTGATCCCATAAGAACTCCGAAGTTAAGCGTGCTTGGGCGAGAGCAATACTAGGATGGGTGATCCCCTGGGAAGTCCTCGTGTTGCACCCCTTTTCGTGTTTTTCTATTTCTGATTACTTGTGACAGACGATTTTCGGCTCAAATCAACTGAATCTCGATCGAGACCAGATAAGACATGTGAAATGAAAGTAGCTCGGGCACTACCGGATTTGGACAAAATTGTAGGCTAATTTGATTGTAAACGGGCAAACGGACGAGACTCATTACTACGCAATGAGCTGACGAGATTTTAGCCGAATTCCCTCTCTAAGACCCTCTAATTTGCGATTTACCGCTTCTGTTAAGCTTTCGTTTCCTCGAGAACTCCGCTTAGGAAGTTCGAAATTCGATTCTGGTTCCATTTTATCGTATCCTATGCATAATAATTGCTTTACATTCGTTATTTCCTTCTTCTTATTTTTAATCTATTTTCTGGGAACATTTATCGATTTTTGTTGTCGTGAGCCAGTTCTGTGCAGAAGGGTATGACGCAGATTACTCCGGAGACGGTTAACTCATTAAAAATAATTATTTCGACTGTTTTATCAGTAATTTACGTAAACGGTCGCGACACGAGATCTTCCCAGAGAGGTCACCCATCCTAACTCTGCCATCGCGCCAGAATGCTTAACGTCATGGTTATGATTGGGCGGGAGCAGTGCCGCGTGTTGTCCATCGCCGCCCGCTCCACATGTCTTCAAGGGATATAAGAATAAACATCCCACTCAATGTCGGGTGCGATCATACCAGCACTAATGCACCGGATCCCATCAGAACTACGAAGTTAAGCATGCTTGGGCGAGAGCAATATTAGGATGGGTGACCCCCTGGGAAGTCCTCGTGTTGCACCTCTTTTCGTGTTTTTATATTTTTGATTATTTGTTGACAGACGATTTTCGGCTCAAATCATCTGAATCTCGATCGGGACCAGATAAGACATGTTAAATGAAAGTAGCTCGGGCACTGCCGGATTTGGACAAAATTGTAGGCTAATTTGATTGTAAACGGGCAAACGGACGAGACTCATTACTACGCAATGAGCTGACGAGATTTTAGCCGAATTCCTTCTCTAAGACCCTCTAATTTGCGATTTACCGCTTCTGTTAAGCTTTCGTTTCCTCGAGAAATCCGCTTAGGAAGTTCGAAATTCGATTCTGGTTCCATTTTATCGTTTCCCAGGAATAATAATAGCTTTACATTCGTTATTTCCTTCTTCTTATTTTTTTTTTATTTTCTGGGAACATTTATCGATTTTTGTTGTCGTGAGCCGGTTCTGTGCGGAAGGGTATGACGCAGATTACAACGGAGACGGTCAACTCATTAAAAACAATTATTTTGACTGTTTTATCTATAATTTACGTAAACGGTCGCGACACGAGGTCTTCCCAAAGAGGTCACCCATCCTACCTCTGCCATCGAGCCAGAACACTTAACTTCATGGTTATGATTGGGCGAGAGCAGTGCCGCGTGTTGTCCATCGCCGCCCGCTCCACACGTACTCGAGGGATATAAGAATAGACATCCCACTCAATGTCGGGTGCGATCAACTAGCACTAATGCACCGGATCCCATCAGAACTCCGAAGTTAAGCGTGCTTGGGCGAAAGCAATACTAGGATGGGTGATCCCCTGGGAAGTCCTCGTGTTGCATCCCTTTTCGTGTTTTTCTATTTCTGATTACTTGTGACAGACGATTTTCGGCTCAAATCATCTGAATCTCGATCGAGACCAGATAAGACATGTGAAATGAAAGTACCTCGGGCACTGCCGCCGGATTTGGACAAAATTGTAGGCTAATTTGATTGTAAACGGGCAAACGAACGAGACTCATTACTACGCAATGAGCTGGCGAGATTTTAGCCGAATTCCTTCTCTAAGACCCTCTAATTTGCGATTTACCGCTTCTGTTAAGCTTTCGTTTCCTCGAGAAATCCGCTTAGGAAGTTCGAAATTCGATTCCGGTTCCATTTTATCGTATCCAATGCATAATAATTGCTTTACATTTGTTATTTCCTTCTTCTTATTTTTAATCTATTTTCTGGAAACATTTATCGATTTTTGTTATCGTTAGTAGGTTCTGTGCGGAAGGGTATGACGCAGATTACTCCGGAGACGGTTAACTCATTAAAAACAATTATTTCGACTGTTTTATCCATAATTTACATAAACGGTCGCGACACGAGGTCTTCCCAAGGAGGTCACCCATCCTACCTCTGCCATCGCGCCAGAAAGCTTAACTTCATGGTTATGATTGGGCGAGAGCAGTGCCGCGTGTTGTCCATCGCCACCCGCTCCACACGTACTCGAGGGATATAAGGATAAACATCCCACTCAATGTCAGGTGCGATCATACCAGCACTAATTCACCGAATCCCATCAAAACTCCGAAGTTAAGCGTGCTTGGGCGAGAGCAGTACTAGGATGGGTGACCCCCCTGTTCGTGTTTTTCTATTTTTGATTACTTGTTGACAGACGATTTTCGGCTCAAATCATCTGAATCTCGATCGGGATCAGATAAGACATGTGAAATCAACGTATCTCGGGCATTGACGGATTTGGACATAATTGTAGCCTAATTTGATTGTAAACGGGCAAACGAACGAAACTCATTACTCCGCAATGAGGTGGCGAGAGTTTAGCTTAATTCCTTCTCTAAGACCCTCTAATTTGCGATTTTTCGCTTCTGTTAAGCTTCCGTTTCCTCGATAAATGCGCTTAGGAAGTTCGAAATTCGATTTCGGTTCCATTTTATTGTATCCCAGACATGATAATAGCTTTACATTCGCTATTTTCTTCTTCTTATTTTTTTTCTATTTTCTGGGAACATTTAGCGATTTTTGTTGTCGTGAGCTAGTTCTGTGCGGAAGGGTATGACACACATTACTCTGGAGACTGTTAACTCATTAAAAATAATTATTTCGATTGTTTTATCCATAATTTACGTAAACGGTCGCGACACGAGGAATGCCCAGGGAGGTCACCCATCCTAACTCTGTCATCGCGCCAGAACGTTTAACTTCGTGGTTCTGATTGGGCGAGAGCAGTGCCGCGTGTTGTCCATCGCCGTCCGCTCCACACGTACTCGAGGGATATAAGAATAAACATCCCACTAAATGTCGTGTGTGATCATACCAGCACTAATGCACCAGGGATCCCATCAGAACTTCAAAGTTAAGCGTGCTTAGGCGAGAGCACTACTAGGATGGGTGACCCCCTGGGAAGTTCTCGTGTTGCACCCCTTTTCGTGTTTTTCTATTTTTGATTACTTGTTGATAGAAGATTTTCGGCTCAAATCATCTGAATCTCGATCGGGACTAGATAAGACATGTGAAATCAACGTAGCTCGGGCACTGCCGGATTTGGACAAAATTGTAGGCTAATTTGATTGTAAACGGGCAAACGAACGAGAATCATTACTCCGCAATGAGGTGGCGAGATTTTAGGCGAATTCCTTCTCTAAGACCCTTAGTTTGCTATTTTCCGCTTCTATTAAGCTTTCGTTTTCTCAAGAAATCCGCTTAGGAAGTTCGAAATTCGATTCCGGTTCCATTTTATCGTATCCCAGGCATAATAATAGCTTTACATTCGCTATTTTCTTCTTCTTATTTTTTTTCTATTTTCTGTGAAAATTTAGCGATTTTTGTTGTCGTGAGCCGGTACTGTGCGGAAGGGTATGACGCAGATTACTCCGGAGACGGTTAACTCATTAAAAACAATTATTTCGACTGTTTTAGCCATAATTTACGTAAACGGTCGCGAAACAAGGATTGCCCAGGGAGGTCACCCATCCTAGCCATGACATCGCGCTAGAACGCTTAACTTCATGATTCTGATTAGGCGAGAGAAGTGCCGCCCGCTCCACACGTACTCGAACTCCCACTCAATGTCGGGTGCGATCATACCAGCACTAATGTACCATATCCCATCAGAACTCCGAAGTTAAGCGTGCATGGACGAGAGCAGTACTAGGATGGGTGACCCCCTGGGAAGTCCTCGTGTTGCACTCTTTTTCGTGTTTTTCTATTTTTGATTGCTTGTTGATAGACAATTTTCGGCTCAAATCATCTGAATCTCGATCGGTACAAGATAAGACATGTGAAATTAACGTAGCACGGGCACTTCCGGATTTGGACAAAATTGTAGCCTAATTTGATTGTAAACGGGCAAACGAACGAGACTCATTTCTCCGCAATGAGCTGGCGAGATTTTAACCGAATTCCTTATCTAAGAACCTTTTATTTCGATTTTCAGCTTCTGTTAAACTTCCGTTTCCTCGAGAAATCCGCTTAGGATTTTCAAAATTCGACTCCGGTTCCATTTTATCGTATCCTAGGCATAATAATAGCTTTACATTCGCTATTTTCTTCTTCTTATTTTTTTCTATTTTCTGGGAACATTTAGAGATTTTTGTTGTCGTGAGCCGGTTCTGTGCGGAAGGGTATGACGCAGATTACTCCGGAGACGGTTAACTCATTAAAAACAATTATTTCGACTGTTTTATCCATAATTTACGTAAACGGTCGCGACACGAGGACTGCCCAGGGAGATCACCCATCCTAGCTCTGCCATCGCGCTAGAACGCTTAACTTCATGGTTTTGATTAGGCGAGAGCAGTGCCGCGTGTTGTCGTTCGCCGCCCGCTCCACACGTACTCGAGGGATATAAGAATAAACATCCCACTCAATTTCGGGTGCGATCATACCAGCACTAATGCACTGGATCCCATCAGAACTCCAAAGTTAAGCGTGCTTGGACGAGAGCAGTACTAGGATGGGTGAGACCCCCTAGGAAGTCCTCGTGTTGCATCCTTTTTCGTGTTTTTCTATTTTTGATTATTTGTTGACAGACGATTTTCGGCTCAAATCATCTGAATCTCGATCGGGACCAGAAAAGACATGTGAAATCTACGTAGCTCGGGTACTGCCGGATTTGGACAAAATTGTAGGCTAATTTGATTTTAAACGGGCAAACGAACGAGACTCATGAGCTGGCGAGATTTTAGCCAAATTCCTTCTCTAAGACCCTCTAATTTGCGATTTTCCGCTTCTGTTAAGCTTCCATTTCCTCGATATATCCGCTAAGGAAGTTCGAAATTCGATTCTGGTTCCGATTTATCGTATCCCAGGCATAATAATAGCTTTACTTTCGCTATTTTCTTCTTCTTATTTTTTTCTATTTTCTGGGAACATTTAGCTATTTTTGTTGTCGTGAGCCGGTTCTGTGCGGAAGGGTATGACGCAGATTACTCCGGAGACGGTTAACTCATTAAAAACAATTATTTCGATTGTTTTAGCCGTAATTTACGAAACGGACACGACACGAGGACTTCCCAGGGAGGTCACGCATCCTAGCTCTGCCATCGCGCTAGAACGCTTAACTTCATGGTTTTGATTGGGCGAGAGCAGAGTGCCGCGTTTTATCCATCGCCACCCGCTCCACACGTACTCGAGGGATATAAGAATAAACATCCCAATCAATGTCGGGTACGATCATACCAGCACTAATGCACCGGATTCCATCAGAAATCCGAATGGGTGACCTCCTGGGAAGTCCTCGCGTTGCACCATTTTTCGTGTTTTTCTATTTTTGCTTACTTGTGGAAAGACGATTTTCGGCTGAAATCATCTGAATCTCGATCGGGACCAGATAAGACGTGAAATTAACGTAGCTCGGGCACTGCCGGATTTGGACAAAATTGTAGGCTAATTTGGTTGTAAACGGGCATAGGAGCGAAACTCATTACTCCGGAGACGGTTAACTCATTAAAAAAAATTATTTAGGCTGTTTTATCCATAATTTACGTAAACGGTCGCGATACGAGGACTTCCCAGCGAGATCACCCATCCTAGCTTTGCCATCGCGCCAGAACGCTTAACTTCATGGTTCTGATTGGGCGAGAGCAGTGCCGCGTGTTGTCCATCGCCACCCGCGCCACACGTACTCGAGGGATATAAGAAAAAACATCCCACTCAATATCGGGTGCGATCATACCAGCACTAATGCACCGGATCCCATCAGAACTTCGAAGTTAAGCGAGCTTGGGCGAGAGCTGTACTAGGATGGGTGACCTCCTAGGAAGTCCTCGTGTTGCACCCCTTTTCGTGTTTTTCTATTTTTGATAACTTGTTGACAGACAATTTTCGGCTCAAATCATCTGAATCTAGATCGGGACCAGATAAGACATTTGAAATCAACGTAGCTCGGGCACTTCCGGATCTGGACAAAATTGTAGCCTAATTTGATTGAAAACGCGCAAACGAACGAGACTCATTACTTTGCAATGAGCTGGCAAGAGTTAAGCCGAATTCCTTCTCTAAGACCCTCTAATTTGCGATTTTCAGCTTCTGTTAAGCTTCTGTTTCCTTGAGAAATCCGCTTAGGAAGTTCGAAATTCGATTTCGGTTCCATTTTATTGTATCCCAGACATAATAATAGCTTTACATTCGCTATTTTCTTCTTCTTATTTTTTTTCTATTTTCTGGGAATATTTGGTGATTTTTGTTGTCCGTGAGCTGGTTCTTTGCGGAAGGGTATGACACGAGGAATGCCCAGGGAGGTCACCCATCCTAGCTCCGCCATTGCGCCAGAACGCTTAACATCATGGTTCTAATTGGGCGAGAGCAGTGCCGCGTGTTGTCCATAGCCGCCCGCTCCACACGTACTCGAGGGATAAAAGAATAAACATTCCACTCAATGTCGGGTGCGATCATACCAGCACTAATACACCGGATCCCATCGGAACGCTGAAGTTAAGCGTGCTTGGGCGAGAGCAGTGACCCCCTGGTAAGTCCTCGTGTTGCACGTCTTTTCGAGTTTTTCTATTTTTGATTACTTGTTGACAGAAGATTTTCGGCTCAAATCATCTTAATCTCGATCGGGACCAGATAAGACATGTGAAATCAACGTAGCTCGGGCACTGCCGGATTTGACAAAATTGTAGGCTAATTTTGTTGTAAATGGGCAAACGAACGAGATTCATTACTCTGCAATGATTTGGCGAGAGTTTAGCCGAATTCCTTCTCTAAGACCCTCTAATTTGCGATTTTTCGCTTCTCTTAAGCTTCCGTTTACTCCAGAAATCCGCTTAGGAAGTTCGAAATTCGATTTCGGTTCCATTTTATCGTATCCCAAGTATAATAATAGCTTTACATTCGTTATTTTATTCTTCTTATTTTTTTCTATTTTATGGGAACATTTAGGGATTTTTGTTGTCGTGAGCCGATTCTGTGCGGAAGGGTATGACGCTGATTACTCCGAAGACGGTTATCTCATTAAAAACAATTATTTCGACTGTTTTATCCATAATTTACGTAAACAGTCGCAACACGAGGACTTCCCAGGGAGTTCACCGATCCTAGATCTGCCATCACGCCAGAACGCTTAACTTCATGGTTTTGATTGGGCGAGAGCAGTGCCGCGTGTTGTTCATCGCCGCCCTCGCCACACGTACTCGAGTGATATAAAAATAAATATCCCACTCAATGTTGGGTGTGATCATAACAGCACTAATGCACCGGTTCCCATCACAACTCCGAAGTTAAGCGTGCTAGGGCGAGACCAGTACTAGGATGGGTGACCCCTTGGGAAGTCCTCGTGTTGCACCCCTTTTCGTGTTTTTCAATTTTTGATTACTTGTTGACAGACGATTTTCGGCTCAAATCATCTGAAAATCGATCGGGACCAGATAAGACATTTGAAATCAACGTAGCTCGGGCACTGCCGGATTTGGACAAAATTGTAGGCTAATTTGATTGTAAACGGGAAAAACGAACAAGACTCATTACTCCGCAATGAGGTGGTGAGATTTTAGCCGAATTCCTTCTCTAAGACCCTCTAATTTGCGATTTTCGGCTTTTGTTAAGCTTCCGTTTCCTTGAGAAATCCGCTTAGGAAGTTCGAAATTCGATTCCGGTTCCATTTTATCGTATCCCAAGCATAATAATAGCTTTCTATTCGCTATTTTTTTCTTCTTATTTCTTTATATTTTCTGAGAACATTTAGCGATTTTTGTTGTCGTGAGCCAGTTCTGTGCGGAAGGGTATGACGTAGATTACTCCGGAGACGGTTAACTCATTAAAAACAATTATTTTGACTGTTTTATCCATAGTTTACATAAACGGTCGCGACACAAGGACTGCCCAGGGAAGTCACCCATCCTAGCTCTGCCATCGCGCCAGAACGCTTAACTTCATGGTTCTGATTGGACGAGAGCAGTGCCGCGTGTTGTCCATCGCCGCCCGCTCCACACGTACTCGAGGGATATAAGAATAAACATCCCACTCAATATCGAGTGCGATCATACGAGCACTAATTCACCGGATCCCATCAGAACTACGAAGTTAAGCGTGCTTGGGCAAGAGCAGTATTAGGATGTGTGACCCCCAGGGAAGTCCTCGTGTTGCACGCCTTTTCTTGTTTTTGTATTTTTGATTACTTGTTGACAGAAGATTTTCGGCTCAAATCATCTGATTCTCGATCGGCACCAGATAAGAAATGTGAAATCAACGTAGCTCGAGCACTGCCGGATTTGGACAAAATTGTAGGCTAATTTGATTGTTAACGGGCAAACGAACGAG
Organism: Primulina tabacum; assembly: GCF_025594145.1. Lineage (NCBI taxonomy): Eukaryota > Viridiplantae > Streptophyta > Magnoliopsida > Lamiales > Gesneriaceae > Primulina > Primulina tabacum. Next base: position 36,424,790 of record NC_134559.1, read on the forward strand.
ACTCATTACTCCCCAATGAGGTGGTGAGATTTTAGCCGAATTCCTTCTCTAAGACCCTCTAATTTGCAATTTTCCGGTTCTGTTAAGCTTCTGTTTCCTAGAGAAATCCGTTTAGGAAGTTCGAAATTCGATTTCGGTTCCATTTTATCGTATCCCAAGCATAATAATAGCTTTCCATTCGCTATTTTCTTCTTATTTTCTTATATTTTCTTGGAACATTTAGCGATTTTTGTTGTCGTGAGCCATTTCTGTGCGGAAGGGTATGACGCAGAATACTCTGGAGACGGTTAACTCGTTAAAAACAATTATTTCGATTGTTTTATCCATAGTTTACGTAAACGGTCGCGACACAAGGACTGCCCAGGGAAGTCACCGATCCTAGCTCTGCCATCGCGCCAGAACGCTTAACTTCATGGTTCTGTTTGGATGAGAGCAGTGCCGCGTGTTGTCCATCGCTGCCCGCTCCACACGTACTCGAGGGATATAAGAATAAACATCCACTCAATGTCGGGGGCGATCATACTAGCACTAATTCACCGGATCCCATCAGAACTCCGAAGTTAAGCGTGCTTGGGCGAGAGATGTACTAGGATGGGTGAACCCCTGGGAAGTCCTCGTGTTGCACGTCTTTTCGTGTATTTCTATTTTTGATACTTGTTGACAGACGATTTTCGGCTCAAATCATCTGAATCTCAATCGGGACCAGATAAGACATATGAAATCAACGTAGCTCGGGCACTGCCGGATTTGGACAAAATTGTAGGCTAATTTGATTGTAAACGGGCAAACGAACGTGACACATTACTCCGCAATGAGGTGTTGAGATTTTAGCCGAATTCCTTCTCTAAGACCCTCTAATTTGCGATTTTCCGCTTCTGTTAAGCTTCCATTTCCTCGAGAAATCTGCTTAGAAGTTCGAAATTTGATTCCGGTTCCATTTTATCGTATCCCAGGTATAATAATAGCTTTACATTCGCTACTTTTTTCTTCTTATTTTTTTATATTTTCTGGAAACATTTAGCGATTTTTGTTGTCGTGAGCCAGTTCTGTGCGAAAGGGTAAGACGTAGATTACTCCAGAGACGGTTAACTCATTAAAAACAATTATTTTGACTTTTATATATATAGTTTATGTAAACGGTCGCGACACAAGGACTGCCCAGGATAGTCACCCATCCTAGCTCTTCCATCGCGCCAGAACGCTTAACTTCATGGTTCTGATTGGACGAGAGCAGTTCCGCGTGTTGTGCATCGCCGCCCGCTCCACACGTACTCGAGGGATACATAAATAAACATCCCACTCAATATCGAGTGCGATCAAAGAGCACTAATTCATAGGATCCCATCAGAAATACAAAGTTAAGCGTGCTTGGGCGAGAGCAGTACTAGGATAGGTGACCCCCTTGGAAGTCCTCGTGTTGCACGCCTTTTCGTGTTTTTCTATTTTTGATTACTTGTGACAGAAGATTTTTGGCTCAAATCATCTGAATCTCGATCGGGACCAGATAAGACATGTGAAATCAACGTACCTCGGGCACTGCGGATTAGGACAAAATTGTACCCTATTTTGATTGTAAACGGGCAAATGAACGAGCCTCATTACCCTGCAATGATCTGGTGACAATTTAGCCGAATTCCTTCTCTAAGACCCTCTAATTTGCGATTTTCCGCTTCTGTTAAGCTTCCGTATCCTCGAGAAATCAGCTTAGAAAGTTCGAAATTCGATTCCGGTTCCATTTTATCGTATCCCAGGCATAATAATAGCTTTACATTCGCTATTTTCTTTTTCTTATTTTTTTTTCTTTTTTCTGGAAACATTTAGCAATTTTTGTTGTCGTGAGCCGGTTCTGTGCGGAAGTGTATGACGCAGATTACTCCGGAGACGGTTAACTCATTAAAAACAATTATTTAGACTGTTTTACCCATAATTTACGAAAACGGTCGCGACACGAGGAATGCCCAGGGAGGTCACCCATCCTGGCTCTGTCATCGCTCCAGAACGCTTAACTTCATGGTTCTGATTGGGCGAGAGCAGTGCCGCGTCTTGTCCATCGCCGCCCACTCCACACATACTCGAGGGGTATAAGAATAAACATCCAGTCAATGTCGGGTGCGATCATACCAGCACTTATGCACCAGATCCCATCAGAACTCTGAAGTTAATCGTGCTTGGGCGAGAGCAGTACTAGGATGGGGTCCCCTGGGAAGTCCTCGTGTTACACCCCTTTTCGTGTTTTTCTATTTTTGATTACTTGTTGACAGACGATTTTCGGCTCAAATCATCAGAATCTCGATCGGGACCAGAAAAGACATGTGAAATCAACGTAACTCGGGCACTGCCGGATTTGGACAAAATTGTAGGCTAATTTGATTGTAAACGTGCAAACGAACGAGACTCATTACTCCGCAATGAGCTGGCAAGAGTTTAGCCAATTCCTTCTCTAAGACCATCTAATTTGCAATTTTCCGCTTCTGTTAAGCTTCTGTTTCCTCGAGGAATCTGCTTAGGAAGTTCGTAATTCGATTCCGATTCCATTTTATCGTATCCCAGGCATAATAATAGCTTTACATTCGCTATTTTCTTATTCTTATTTTTTTTTCTATTTTCAGGGAACTTTTAGGGATTACTCCGGAGACAGTTAACTCATTAAAAAAATTTATTTCGACTGTTTTATCCATAGTTTACGTAAATGGTCGCAACACAAGGACTGCCCAGGGAAGTCACTGATCCTAGCTCTGCCATCACCCCAGAACGCTTAACTTCATGGTTCTGATTGGGCGAGAGCAGTGCCGCGTGTTGTCCATCGCCGCCCACTCCACACATACTCGAGGGGTATAAGAATAAACATCCCAGTCAATGTCGGGTGCGATCATACCAGCACTTATGCACCAGATCCCATCAGAACTCTGAAGTTAATCGTGCTTGGGCGAGAGCAGTACTAGGATGGGGTCCCCTGGGAAGTCCTCGTGTTACACCCCTTTTCGTGTTTTTCTATTTTTGATTACTTGTTGACAGACGATTTTCGGCTCAAATCATCAGAATCTCGATCGGGACCAGATAAGACATGTTAAATCATTGTAGTTCGGGCACTGCCGGATTTGGAAAAATTTGAAGGCTAATTTGATTGTAAACGGGCAAACGAACGAGACTCATTACTCCGCAATGAGCTGGCGAGATTTTAGCCGAGTTCCATCACTAAGACCCTCTAATTTGCGATTTTCTGCTTCTGTCAAGTTTTCGTTTCCTCGAGAAATCCGCTTAGGAAGTTCGAAATTCGATTCTGGATCCATTTTATCGTATCCCAGGCATAATAATAGCTTTACATTCGTTATTTTCTTCTTATTTTTTTTATTTTCTGGGAATATTTAGCGATTTTTGTTGTCGTAAGCCGGTTCTGTGCGGAAGGGTATGATGCAGATTACTCCGGAGATGGTAAACTCATTAAAAACAATTATTTCGACTGTTTTAGCCTTAATTTACGTAAACGGTTGCGACACGAGGACTGCCTAGGGAGGTTTCCCATCCTAGCTCTACCATCGCGCTAGAACGCTAAACTTCATGGTTCTGATTGGGAGAGAGAAGTGCCGCGTGTTGTTTGCCGCCCGCTCCACACGTACTCGAAGGATATAAGAATAAACATCCCACTCAATGTCGGGTGCGATCTTACCAGCACTAATGCACCGGATCCCATCAGAACTCCGAAGTAAAGCGTGCTTGGGCGAGAGCAGTACTTGGATGGGTGACCGCCTGGGAAGTCCTCGTGTTGCACCCCTTTTCGTGTTTTTCTATTTTTGATTACTTGTTGACAGAAGATTTTCCGCTCAAATCATCTGAATCTCAATCGGGACCAGAAAAGACATGTGAAATCAACGTAACAAGGGCACTGCCGGATTTGGACAAAATTGTAGGCTAATTTGATTGTAAACGTGCAAACGAACGAGACTCATTACTCCGCAATGAGCTGGCGAGAGTTTAGCCAATTCCTTCTCGAAGACCATCTAATTTGCGATTTTCCGCTTCTGTTAAGCTTCTGTTTCCTCGAGGAATCTGCTTAGGAAGTTCGTAATTCGATTCCGATTCCATTTTATCGTATCCCAGGCATAATAATAGCTTTACATTCGCTATTTTCTTATTCTTATTTTTTTTCTATTTTCAGGGAACTTTTAGGGATTACTCCGGAGACAGTTAACTCATTAAAAACAATTATTTCGACTGTTTTATCCATAGTTTACGTAAACGGTCGCGACACAAGGACTGCCCAGGGAAGTCATTGATCCTAGCTCTGCCATCGCCCCAAAACGATTAACTTCATGGTTCTGATTGGACGAGAGCAGTGCCGCGTGTTGTCCATCGCAGCCCGCTCCACACGTACTCGAGGGATATAAGAATAAACATCCCACTCAATGTCGGGGGCGATCATACCAGCACTAATTCACCGGATCCCATCAGAACTCCGAAGTTAAGCGTGCTTGGGCGAGAGATGTACTAGGATGGGTGACCCCCTGGGAAGTCCTCGTGTTGCAGACGATTTTCGGCTCAAATCATCTGAATCTCGATCGGGACCAGATAAACCATATGAAATCAACGTAGCTCGGGTACTGCCGGATTTGGACAAAATTGTAGGCTAATTTGATTGTAAACGGGCAAACGAACGAGACTCATTACTCCGCAATGAGGTGGCGAGATTTTAGCCGAATTTCTTCTCTAAGACCCTCTAATTTACGATTTTCCGCTTCTGTTAAGCTTCCATTTCCTGTAGAAATCCGCTTAGGAAGTTTGAAATTCTATTCCGGTTCCATTTTATCGTATCCAGGCATAATAATAGCTTTACATTCGCTATTTTCTTCTTCTTATTTTTTTTCTATTTTCTGGGAACATTTAGCGATTTTTTTTGTCGTGAGCTGGTTCTGTGCGGAAGGGTATGATGCAGATTACTCTTGAGACGGTTAACTCATTAAAAACAATTATTTCGACTGTTTTAGCTTTAATTTACGTAAACAATCGCGACACGAGTACTGCCTAGGGAGGTCACCCATCCTTGTTCTGCCATCGCGCTAGAACGCTTAACTTCATGGTTCTGATTGGGCGAGAGCAGTGCCGCGTGTTGTCCATCGCCGCCCGCTCCACACGTACTAGAGGGATATAAAAATAAACATCCCACTCAATGTCGGGTGCGATCATACCAGCACTAATGCATTGGATCCCATCAGAACTCCTGTAAGGCCCGAGATTTTGTTACTGTAATCTGAGATTAATCTGAAATGATTTATTTATTTATTTAAAGATGATTATATACGGAACGGATCAGATCGGGAGAGCCGAAAGAAAGAATCACATTAGGTGTGAAGAATATAATCGGCGCACATGCGCGGCTTGAATGCGCGCATATGCGCGGAACGTCCAGAGAGTTCGACGCACATGCGCGGCGGAAGGCACGCATATGCGCGAGTAAGGGAATGTGCGAGACAGAACATCTCGCGCATATGCGCGAGAAATGTCGCGCATATGCGCTAGAGGATAAACCACAAGGTGCCGGGCAGAAAGCCAGGTGCATATGCGCGACCTTGTCCACGCATATGCGCGAGGCATGCAAAACGAAAGGATGCCACTTGCCATCACCGTGCGACGTGTATATGTATATATATATATATATATATATAAGCAAAGCCAAATTCTCAGAAATAAGAAGAAGAGAGGAACCGAAGCTCCAAGTTCCTGATGTGCGAAAATTGAACGCCAAGCAAATTCCGTCTGTCTGATTTTGAATCCGAGTACGGTATCGTGTTAATAGCGACGACAGCTACAACTAGACGTAAGTTTTGTTACGTTTAGACATGATTTGAATTTATGATATTGTCAGAATTGAATATGAATCAGATATGATGTTCCTGCTACAGTAGGCATTGTATAATTGAAGTCAGATTAAAGAATAGATTGGTTATACAATTATTATGAATTTCAGAGTTGATTTAGTTGAGATTCTATATCAGAGTTGTGTTATTATTCAAATTTTGAATTGTACGGATACTGATTATGTATTCTGGTATTATATCTGTGATGTTGAGATTGACGGGGTATCAAGACTGTATTGTTATGCTGTCGAAACATCAGTAGATTGATATTGATCAGATTCAGTAATGATTTCGATTGTATCGTGATATCATTGATATGAATTAGATTGTACCTTGTTCAGATATGGATCAGATTATATACCGATTTGAGTATTGATCAGAACGGGTCTTGAATTGAGTTATATACTGATATGGTATTTATGTGACTTGTCATTGCCAGACTGGGTATGGACAGATTGACATACAAGACTTCGTCTACATCAGATCGTGAAGAGAAAGGTATAAATAAATGTTGATTCGGGATTGCACAACTCGAGTTAGGTTTGACTTGAGTTTCCCAAAATCACATACTTTACTTTATTGCATTGATATTTGCAGATTATCAGATTGATATGTTTAGTCTATTGAATTATAGCAGAGCCAGAGTTTGAGTCTAGGGCAGATCAGCCTAGCTAGGGCAGAACCGCCGAGTCTTTGAAAGAACCGCGTAGACTCTAGACTTACGGTGTATCGATGAGCTTAGATGTAGATCGACGTCTATTGTAGACATTCGATACAGCATACCAAAGTCTAAATTAGATCAGGATCCCTAGATTAGAATGAGAGATGAGTCGAGTCTTAGATATTGAGACTAGAATTTGATTTACAGATCCGTATTGATTTATGTTTCGTAGATTACGATTCATGTTTTATTTACAGACTGTTATTGATACATGTTGTTTGATTATGCTACATGTGATAAGATATAATTCATGCTTTTATGTTAATTCAGTTAACTGCATGTATACATTATTTATACTGGGATTTATTCTCAGCGGAGTATCCGACTGTTGTCTTGTTTTGTATGTGTGCATGACAACAGGTGGGACAGGATCGGGGTCAAGAAGATGATGAGAGAAGACGAGTTTAGAGTGGTGATTCCGGACTTATTGTAGATTTGGTTTAATACTTAAAATTTAGTAGTTGAACCTTAGACTAGTTTGAATAATTATTGTACATTATTGTACTTATATAATGAGATGTATATTAGTTACATTCCATTACGCTCCGCACTTGCATTTTAAAAAGAAAAAATTTTAGACCCTGATTATCTGAATTGATAATTAACTTCCAAAGATGATTAAGACAAACGATTAGCGTCCGGGACCCCACAACAGGTGGTATCAGAGCGATAGATCCTTTAGACTGAGATAGAAGAGAATGAGCGGGGTAGATAGATTAAGTTTTCTTTCCTTGCATGTGATTGCTAGCGTGAGAATTATTTTAATGTTGAACGACATTGCGTATGCTAGCATGACATTATGGTTTACTGCTTCGAAATAAATGGTTACCTGATTATCTGATTTGAGTTGGTATTATGTATTATTGAGTATGAATCAGATCTGATTCATGATCAGCAGTAAGATGATCAGAGAAAGATTTGGAACAGATTTGTAGTATTTGAGTACTAATGTTTTGATAAGCAGATATACCTCCACGGAGAATTCCAGAAAGGGGTAGTACTTCGACTGAACAGATAGATGTATCAGAAACTCATATGGAAATACAGTTGAAAGAATTTCAGGTATTTCAGCCGCCGAACTTGAGTGGTACCGAGACGTCTGAAGATTGTGAGAACTGGTTTGATGACATAGAAATACTGTTTGATTTACTTAATAATTCAGATGAGCAGAGAATTAAACTGATATTCCACTAGTTACGAGAGACTGCCAGGAGTTGGTGGATTACAAGTAAAAGAATGCTAGAACAGAGAGGTACAGTGATTTCGTGGGAAATATTCAGAACTGAATTTTATCGAAGATTTTTCTCAGTTTCGTACCGAGAGGACAAGAAAGCAGAGTTTGAGAACTTGAGACAAGGTCAACTGAATATTGAAGAATATGTTGCTAAATTCTCTACTCTACTGCGTTTTGCTCCTAATGTAATTGGAAATGATGAAGCTGTAGCGGATCAGTTCATTAGAGGATTGAACTCGGAGATAGTTGCATTGATGAATATGCAGCGACCTTATCATTTTTCTGATGCATTGAGTAAAGCGAAGAGAGCGGAGGCGAGTCTGATTAGACAACTAAAAAGGGTGTGTGCGATGCAACCCCAGACACAGCAATCCCCTCTCCGATTTGATCGCGGCAGCACGAGTGGAAAGCAAGATTTGCTGAAAGCTCGAAAGAAACCATTCAAGAAGTTAAGGAGCGGACTGAGCGGTTCAACTAGCTCCAGTGGTTCCAGCTCAAGTTATACTGGAGTGTATTGCAAGATTTGCGGAGGGAGACATTCCACAGGGCAATGCTATGGAGTGACTGGTAGTTGTCGTATCTGCCGACAGCCGGGACACTTTGCTAGAGTTTGTCCCCAGAGAGATTCCCGCAGATTTCAGAGAGCTAGACCATCTGGTGGTAGTGACCGAGGAACAGACCCAAGAGGCACTTGATGATATAGTGGCAAGTACTGTTCTTTTATGATTATATTGCATATGTATTGATATATATTAATGCATTTCTTACAATTGTCTCTGACTTAGTTGCATTGATATATACGGTACCTGTTGGGTCTGTATTGCGGTAGTATTAATTTTTGTACCTTCTGGGAAAGAAAAATTGATATCAGAGATTTCTGTGATATATTGTATACTACAGTAAGATGAGAATGAGATCGAGTTAAATTATGATGTACTTGTGTTTTCTGATTTGATTTCATGATTGACATTAATATGCTGAACAAGTACAGAACTATTATAGATTCCTTTCAGGAGAGTATAAGATTCAGACCAGATATGGCTGATGAGTAGAGATTTCACGGTAAGGATTCTAGATTCAGAATTCCTTTGATATTTATGTTGTCTAGGGACTCGATTGTTGCAGAAAGGAGCAGATGGCATCCTTATGTATTCAGTAGACATACTGAAATCGAGTCTAGCATTGGCAGATTTGCCAATGATGTACGAGTTAGCTGATGTTTGCCCAGATAAGATTTCAGATTTGCTTTATATCAGAAAGATAGATTTCAGAATTGAATTGAGACCAGATAATGTTTATTGTTTTAGAATTCAGTACAGAATGATATTGAATGTCCAGAATGACACTGAATGAATTGAAAGAATTAAAAGATCAGTAGAAGAGTACCGACAAGGAGTTACATCTGATTTATTGTTTCTTTTTGGCATATTTCAGTATGTTCAGAGATATTCTGATGATTTCATGCTCGTTGTATCTATGATATTTTGATATATTCGCAGCATCTGATTGATTGAATCGAATAACTGAAGATTGAATGGGATATTCTGAGAAATGTGATTATTGTATACAGAAATTTTTCAGATATGAATTCTGCTTGAAACAGATTGTATTCAGAGTGTGCGATATCTGAAGTTAGTATACCGATTGTTCTTGACACAGTTAAAATTGTGATCAGTGACTGAGAACGATACCGATATCAGAAATATCAGAGAATTTATTTTGTCAGAGTGGGCAGATTGTATTATCTGAGTATGTTTTGAACTGCTTGAGAATTGTTAGCTTCTAGATCAGTATAGATTATTGATATTCCGAATCTGATTTGATAGTACGGTTATTCTGAGTCAGTGTTTGATATAGATTATTCAAACCGAATCAGAACTGAATTCAAGAATTACAGCAGTTCAGAAATATAATCAGAATGTCCAGAACTTAATTTCGATAATCAGAGCAGAGCATCGATCAGGGTGACAGATATGTGATTTTTACTGTATGAAAATGATTATCTTGTAATGTCAAATGTTTCAGAATTGTACAACAGGATTTGATATCGATAATCAGAACCGAATACCAGGTAGGTATTTTTCTTTAATTTATATTATTAACTGATTGTTTATACCAAATAGTTCGAATTGGAAATGACAGATTGGGTCAGAAGCGCACAGAAATGGATTCAGTAGTCGTTCAGGTAACAGAAAGTATATGATAATTCGAACAGATAGTTTTTATATAGACAGATTAAATCAGTTGTGACAGAATTGGTACTGAAATGTTGGTAGAACTTGTACTAAAATGTCTGAATTGCCAATAAATGAAGACAGAAAGATAGAAATCAAAAGATTTATTACAGAATTTGTATATTTCTGACTAGACATGGGGAGTATACTTCGATGAATTCCGTAATGAGATCACTGCAATACTTTCTAGATTGTGATGTAATGTGATTGTGATTGACAGATTGTTCAATCTATATCTATTAGTTTGTACCAGATAACGTACAAACATGACCAAATGACACAGATCGATGTCAGAAAAGTGGTCAGAATAACTAGAATGCCGAAGTAGAGTATATCAGATTGTGATTTTGCTTGATTTTGTGCTTGTGGCAGAATATACCACGAACTCTTTTCTATACTATCCAGATATGGGAAGTTATTTATAGAGCCGTAGTGCTGGATGTTAGCACTAGTGAAAACGAAACATTATTACTTTGTGCATTCTGGTCCAATGAGAACTGCAGATTTCCTGCGTATAAGGATAATGACTCAAAGATATCTGAGATAAGATCTGATACAGTCTGAGATAGAGCAAGAAAAATGGAACTGATTCAGAAGAAAATGAAAATTATTCTGTTGTTGAAAACACAGTAAGATTTTCAAAATAGCAAAGAGATTATTTGAAAGACAGAATTTGATATGAGATTGAGATTTCAGAATTGATTCATTGAGATGAGTTTCTGATTTAAACTCTGTATACATTCTTCTGATATATCTGAATTGGTTACTTGCGAGTTCGAGGACGAACTCCGATCTAAGAGGGGGAGAAATGTAAGGCCCGAGATTTTGTTACTGTAATCTGAGATTAATCTGAAATGATTTATTTATTTATTTAAAGATGATTATAGACGGAACGGATCAGATCGGGAGAGCCGAAAGAAGAAATCACATTAGGTGTGAAGAATATAATCGGCGCACATGCGCGGCTTGAATGCGCACATATGCGCGGAACGTCCAGAGAGTTCGGCGCACATGCGCGGCGGAAGGCGCGCATATGCGCGAGTAAGGGAATGTGCGAGACAGAACATCTCGCGCATATGCGCGAGAAATGTCGCGCATATGCGCGAGAGGATAAACCACAAGGTGCCGGGCAGAAAGCCAGGCGCATATGCGCGACCTTGTGCGCGCATATGCGCGAGGCATGCAAAACGAAAGGATGCCACTTGCCATCACCGTGCGACGTGTATATGTATATATATATATATATAAGCAACGTCAAATTCTCAGAAATAAGAGGAATAGAGGAACCGAAGCTCCAAGTTCCTGATGTGCGAAAATTGAACGCCACGCAAATTCCGTCTGTCTGATTTTGAATCCGAGTACGGTATCGTGTTACTAGCGACGACAGCTACAACTGGACGTAAGTTTTGTTACGTTTAGACATGATTTGAATTTATGATATTGTCAGAATTGAATATGAATCAGATATGAAGTTCCTGCTACAGTAGGCATTGTATAATTGAAGTCAGATTAAAGAATAGACTGGTTATACAATTATTATGAATTTTAGAGTTGATTTAGTTGAGATTCTATATCAGAGTTGTGTTATTATTCAAATTTTGAATTGTACGGATACTGATTATGTATTCTGGTATTATATCTGTGATGTTGAGATTGACGGGGTATCAAGACTGTATTGTTATGCTGTCGAAACATCAGTAGATTGATATTGATCAGATTCAGTATTGATTGAGATTGATCAGATTCAGTAATGATTTCGATTGTATCGTGATATCATTGATATGAATTAGATTGTACCTTGTTCAGATATGGATCAGATTATATACCGATTTGAGTATTGATCAGAACGGGTCTTGAATTGAGTTATATACTGATATGGTATTTATGTGACTTGTCATTGCCAGACTGGGTATGGACAGATTGACATACAAGACTTCGTCTTCATCAGATCGTGAAGAGAAAGGTATAAATAAATGTTGATTCGGGATTGCACAACTCGAGTTAGGTTTGACTTGAGTTTCCCAAAATCACATACTTTACTTTATTGCATTGATATTTGCAGATTATCAGATTGATATGTTTAGTCTATTGAATTATAGCAGAGCCAGAGTTTGAGTCTAGGGCAGATCAGCCTAGCTAGGGCAGAACCGCCGAGTCTTTGACAGAACCGCATAGACTCTAGACTTGCGGTGTATCGATGAGCTTAGATGTAGATCGACGTCTATGTAGACATTCGATACAGCATACCAAAGTCTAAATTAGATCAGGATCCCTAGATTAGAATGAGAGATGAGTCGAGTCTTAGATATTGAGACTAGAATTTGATTTACAGATCCGTATTGATTTATGTTTCGTAGATTACGATTCATGTTTTATTTACAGAATGGTATTGATACATGTTGTTTGGTTATGCTACATGTGATAAGATATAATTCATGCTTTTATGTTAATTCAGTTAACTGCATGTATACATTATTTATACTGAGATTTATTCTCACCGGAGTATCCGACTGTTGTCTTGTTTTGTATGTGTGCATGACAACAGGTGGGACAGGATCGGGGTCAAGAAGATGATGAGAGAAGACGAGTTTAGAGTGGTGATTCCGGACTTATTGTAGATTTGGTTTAATACTTAAAATTTAGTAGTTGAAGCTTAGTACTAGGATGGGTGACCCCCTGGGAAGTCCTCGTGTTGCACCCCTTTTAGTGTTTTTCTATTTTTGATTACTTGTTGACAGACGATTTTCGGCTCAAATCATCGGAATCACGACCAGGACCAGGTAAGACATGTGAAATCAACGTAGCTCGGGCACTGCCGGATTTGGACAAAATTGTAGCCTAATTTAATTGTAAACGGGCAAACGAACGAAACTCATTACTCCGCAATGAGCTGGCGAGATTTTAGCCGAATTCCTTCTCTAAGACCCTCTAATTTGCGATTTTCCGCTTCTGTTGAGCTTTCGTTTCCTCGAGAAATCCGCTTAGGAAGTTCGAAATTCGATTTCGGTTCCATTTTATCGTATCCCAAGCATAATAATAGCTTTACATTTGTTATTTTCATCTTCTTATTTTTTTCTATTTTCTGGGAACATTAAGCGATTTTTGTTATCGTGAGCCGGTTCTGTGCGGAAGGGTATGACGCAGATTACTCCAGAGACGGTTAACTCATTAAAAACAATTATTTCGACTGTTTTATCCATAATTTACGTAAACGGTTGTGACACGAGGACTGCCCAAAGAGGTCACCCAACCTAGCTCTGCCATTGCGCCAGAACGCTTAACATCATGGTTCTGATTGGGCGAGAGCAGTGCCGCGTGTTGTCCATCGCCGCCCGCTCCACACGTACTCGAGGAATATAAGAATAAACATCCCACTCAATTTCGGGTGCGATCATACCAGCACTAATGCACCGGATCCCATCAGAAATCCGAAGTTAAGCGTGCTTGGGCGAGAGCAGTACTAGGATGGGTGACCCCCTGGGAAGTCCTCGTGTTATACCCCTTTTCGTGTTTTTCTATTTTTGATTACTTGTTGACAGACGATTTTCGGCTAAAATAATCTGAATCTTGATCGTGACCAGATAAGACATGTGAAATCAACGTAGCTCGGGCACTGCCGGATTTGACAAAATTGTAGGCTAATTTGGTAGTAAATGGGCAAACGAACGAGATTCATTACTCTGCAATGATTTGGCGAGAGTTTAGCCGAATTCCTTCTCTAAGACCCTCTAATTTGCGATTTTTCGCTTCTGTTAAGCTTCCATTTATCCCAAGTATAATAATAGCTCTACATTCGTTATTTTATTCTTCTTATTTTTTTCTATTTTATGGGAACATTTAGCGATTTTTGTTGTCGTGAGCCGGTTCTGTGCGGAAGGGAATGACGCTGATTACTCCGAAGATGGTTATCTCATTAAAAACAATTATTTCGACTGTTTTAGCCTTAATTTACGTAAATGGTCGCGACATGAGGACTGCCCAGGGAGGTCACCCATCCTAGCTCTGCCATCGCGCTAGAACGCTTAACTTCATGGTTCTTATTGGGCGAGAGCAGTGCCACATGTTGTCCAACGTCGCCCGCTCCACACGTACTCGAGGGATATAAATATAAACATCCCACTCAATGTCGGGTGCGATCATACCAGCACTAATGCATCGGATCCCATCAGAACTCCGAAGTTAAGCGTGCTAGGGCGAGAGAAGTACTAGGAAGGGTGACCCCCCCTGGGAAGTCCTCCTGTTGCACCCCTTTTCGTGTTTTTCTATTTTTGATTACTTGTTGACAGACGATTTTTGGCTCAAATCATCGGAATCTCGATCGGGACCAGATAAGACATGTGAAATCAACGTAGCTCGGGCACTGCCGGATTTAGACAAAATTGTAGCCTAATTTGATTGTAAACGGGAAAACGAACGAAACTTATTACTCTGCAACGAGGTGGCGAGATTTTAGCCAAATTCCTTCTCTAAGACCCTCTAATTTGCGATTTTCAGCTTCTGTTAAGCTTCCGTTTCCTCGAGAAATCCGCTTAGGAAGTTCAAAATTTGATTCCGGTTCCATTTTATCGTATCGTAGGCATAATAATAGCTTTACATTCGCTATTTCTTCTTCTTATTTTTTTGCTATTTTTTGGGAACATTTAACAATTTTTTTTGTCGTGCGGAAGGGTATGATGTAGATTACTTTGGAGACGGTTAACTCATTAAAAACAATTATTTCTACTGTTTTAGCCTTAATTTACGTAAATGGTCGCGACACGAGGACTGCCCAGGGAGGTCACCCATCCTAGCTCTGCCATCGCGCCAGAACGCTTAACTTCATGGTTCTGATTGGGCGAGAGCAGTGTCGCATGTTGTCCAACGCCGCCCGCTCCACACGTACTCGAGGGATATAAAAATAAACATCCCACTCAATGTCGGGTGCGATCATACCAGCACTAATGCATCGGATCCCATCAGAACTCTGAAGTTAAGCGTGCTAGGGCGAGAGAAGTACTAGGAATGGTGACCCCCTGGGAAGTCCTCGTGTTGCAGCCCTTTTCGTGTTTTTCTATTTTTGATTACTTGTTGACAGACGATTTTCGGCTTAAATCATCTGAATCTCGATCGGGACCAGATTTTAGCCGAATTCCTTCTCTAAGACCCTCCAATGAGCTGGCGAGATTTTAGCCGAATTCCTTCTCTAAGACCCTCAAATTTGCGATTTTCCGCTTCTGTTAAGCTTCCGTTTCCTCGAGAAATTCGTTTAGGAAGTCTGAAATTCGATTCCGGTTCCATTTTATCGTATCCTAGGCATAATAATAGCTTTACATTCGCTATTTTTTTCTTCTTTTTTTTTTCTATTTTCTGGGAACATTTAGCGATTTTTGTTGTCGTGAGCCGGTTTTGTGCAGAAGAGTACGACGCAGATTATTCTGGAGATGGTTAACTCATTAAAAACAATTATTTCGACTGTTTTAGCCCTAAGTTACGTAAACGGTCACGACACGAGGAATGCCCAGGGAGGTCACCCATCCTAGCTCTGTCATCGCGCCAGAACGCTTAACTTCATGGTTCTGATTGGACGAGAGCAGTGCCACGTGTTGTCCATCGGCGCCCGCTCCACACGTACTCGAGGGATATAAGAATAAACATCCTACTCAATGTCGGGTGCGATCATACGAGCACTAATGCACCGGATCCCATCAGAACTCCGAAGTTAAGCGTGCTTCGGCGAGAGCAGTACTAGGATGGGTGACCCCCTAGGAAGTCCTCGTGTTGAACCCCTTTTCGTGTTATTGTATTTCTGATTACTTGTTGACAGACGAATTTCGGCTCAAATCATCTGAATCTCGATCAGGACCAGATAAAATATGTGAAATCAACGTAGCACGGGCACTCCCGGTGTAATGCCCAAGATTTTGATTCTGTTAATCTAAGATTATTGATTAAGAATTGAGGTGATTATAGCCGGGCCATTTCGAGACCAGATTGGGCAAAACATATGAAAAGTACAATGTTGGGACAGAACTGTTGGCGCCCGAGCGGTAGGAAATGACCGCCCGAGCGCCAGTGTTCAATAAGAATACTATTCGGGCAGAACCTGTGGCGCCCGAGCGGTAGAAAATTACCGCCCGAGCGCCAATGGATAACAAGCCGAGTACCGGGCAGAGTGTTCGGCGCCCGAGCGGTAGTTTATAACCGCCCGAGCGCCGACTGAAAATCAGGGAGAATGGGACACATATCTATACATGCATGAGATATATATATATATATATATATATATATATATATATAAGTTTCCTTCTTCAGAATTTAGCAGGAAGAGTCGAGGATTTCTCTAAGAAATCCTTACGCCTTTTAGCGTATAGATTTGTGATTTGTGAACGTTCCGCCCGTCCGATTTTGAATTCGATTATGAGATATTGGAAGTGATATCTGACTAATATTGTATTGTTGGGTATACCGATATTGTACCGTTATGCCATCGATAGTGAATTAGATTGAGTATTGAGCAGAACAGATTTGATTGGAGCAATGTATTGATATTATACTCCTCGATATTGTTATTGCCAGATTGATATTGTCAGGCTTTGAGTTCGAGACTTTGACAGAGTCAGAGTGACAGAAAGAAAGGTATAAATTAGTGTTGAGTTGGGATTGCACAACTCGAGTGAGGTTTGACTCGAGTTTCCCTAAATCACATACCTAGTTTACTGCATTGATATTTGTAGTTAATGAGATTGATGTTTGTAGTCTATTGATTTATAGCCACTGCATGTTTTGACTACTGATTCGTTTAGTCATAGACTGATTCGTCTAGCTATCGGCTGAGTTGCCTAGCTACTGGCTGATTCGCCTAGTCATCGGATGATTCGCCTAGTCCCTGACTGATTCGTCTAATTATTGGCTGATTCGCTTAATCCTTGATTGATTCGTCAATTCTATGGCTGATACGACTAGTTGATTTACAGTTTTGATATCATACATGTTTGTTGATTGGCTGCATGTGAATGATATTTGTTATATGCTTTTGTATATGTTTTTATATGATTGCATGTTTACATTGTTTATACTGGGATTTATTCTCACCGGAGTTATCCGGCTATTGTCTTGTTTTGTATGTGTGCATGACAACAGGTGGGACAGGCTCAGGGTCGAGGAGATGAGGAAAGATCGTGATTAGAGTGGAGGCTCCGGACTTGGATTAGAGATAGGGTTGGACACTTGATATTAGCTGTTAAACCTTAGTTGAATAAATGTATGTGGTACAGGACTTGAACTTTTATACTGAGATGTATATACGTTTTATTTCACTACGTTCCGGATTTTAAAAAAAATTTAGACCCTATTTTATAATTGATTAATTAGTCCCAATGATGATTAAGAACATGATTAGCGTCCGGGCCCCCACAACAGGTGGTATCAGAGCGATAGATCCTTTAGACTGAGAAAGAAGCTAGTGAGCGAGGTAGATTGAGTTTTCTTTCCTTGCTTGTGATTGCTAGTATGCTTTACTGCTTTATATAATACATGTTACTTGACTTATCTGATTCGATTGTGTAATATGTATTATTGGGAACGAATTTGAACCGATTCTTGATCAGCAGTAAGATGATCGGAGGAGGGACTGAATTGAAACAGGTTTGTTGGATTGGGGTTACTAATCCCTTTGATATTCAGATATGCCTCCTCGAAGAATACCAGAACAGGGTAGCACATCGAATCCTCCAATGGATGTTACAGCCACTCCAATGGAGACATTATTGAAAAGGTTTCAGTCGTTCAAACCACCGACACTGAAGGGTACTGAGACATCCGTTGAGTGTGAAAGTTGGTTAGATAACATTGAGATGATGTTTGATTCACTGGAGTACAGTGATGAGCGCCGAATTTAATTGATTGGGCACCAGTTGCTTGATGTTGCAAAGAACTGGTGGATTACGATGAAGAAGGCCTTGGAGCATCGGGGTACGACTATTACTTGGGATGTATTTAAAACTGAGTTTTATCAAAGATTTTTCCCAGTGTCGTACAGAAAAGATAAGGGGGCGGAATTTGCCAATTTGAGACAGGGTCAGCTGAACATTGAAGAATATGTGACCAAGTTCTCTACCTTATTGAAGTTTGCTCCCCATGTGGCTGGAAATGACGAAGCTGTTGCTGATCAGTTCATCAATGGCTTGAATCCCGATATATTTACATTGGTGAACACAGGGCGACCGAATAACCTTGCTGATGCCATGAATAGAGCAAAGGGCGCTGAAGCGGGCCTGATAAGGCAGAGAGGAGCTGCATCTGTTCCCCTAGAATCGAGACCACAGCAACCACCTCCCCGATTTGAGAGTGACAGTAGCAGTGGTAGAAAGAAAGATTTTCTGAAGGCTAGAGGAAAGCAGTTTAAGAAGTCTGGTGGCAGTTCTGCTAGCTCCAGTGGTTCCGAACAGAGTTATACCGACGTTTACTGCGGAAATTGTGGAAGGAGACATTCCACTGAGCAATGCCAAGGAGTACTTGGTAGTTGCCACTTCTGCAAACAACAGGGACATTTTGCCAGAGTGTGTCCACAGAAGGGTTCTCAAGGATCCCAGAGAGCCGAATCATCTGGATCAGCGGCACAGTGGAGTAGACGATCAGCTGCTGTTCCTTCATTTCAGCCAGCACCATCTCAGTCACAGTAGAGGCCAGGAGGAAGTCAGACAGTTGGCCAGCCTCCTAGACAGCAGGCCAGAGTATTTGCTTTGACTGAGGAGCAGGCTCAGGAAGCACCAGATGATGATGTTGCAGGTAACTGTTCTTGATGTAGTTATCCTCCTTTTGTATTGATAAATACGGATGCTTCCCATATGTTTATTTCTGAACGATTTGCATTGAGTCATGCATTGCCTGTTGAAGCTTTATTCTACTGTAGTGTATCTCTTGACTAGTTGGGGAGAGTTTTTATATCAGTGAATTCTGTAAAATATCGTATACTATAGTAGGATGAGAATGAGATTGAGTTAGATCGTGTGGTAGCTTGTATTGTACTAGTGTTGTCTGGTTTTGAGACTGCATTACTGATATTGATATGCTGACCAAGTACAGAGCTACCCTAGATTAGTTCCACAAGATGGTGAAAATCGGACCTGAGATGGCCAAGGGATGAATAGTGTACGATAAGGATTCTAGATTGAGAATTCCTTTGATAATTCGTACTATCTATAACTCGATTATTACAGAAAAGAACAGAGGGACTCCTTATGTATTCGGTTGATTTACTGAAGTTGAGTCTATCATTGGCTGATTAACCAATGATAAGAAAGTTAATAATGTTTTCCCCGATAAGACTTCTGATTCGATTCCAATCAGAGAGATTGATTTTAGCCTTGATTTGATATCAGAAACAGATTGCATCCTGATTGAGACAGATTACATTCAGGGTGTGTTATATCTGAAGATGTTATATCTGTTGAATTTAGCAGAGTTAAACCGGAATTAGTTGGCCGAGGTGGATATCAGTGTCAAACATTTGCGGTTTATGAGTTTAGCAGATCAGTACCGATGAGTGATGTTTTGAATCTGATTGAAGCTTGCTGTTGTTTTGAATCTGGGGTTGAATCAGGTAAGTAATACTGCCTTGTATATGAATAACCAATCTGTTGTTCCAAATGTTCCGAATTTAAAATGATAAATATTGCCAGACAGTGTGCAATAACTTATTCAGTATGCATTTTGATAGTTGAAAAGATGTTGATAGAAACAGATGAGAGTAGATGTGACAGAGTTTGTACTGGAATGTCTAATTACCTAAAGATAAAGACAGAAATATAGAAACCAGGAGATGGGTTATACCGATTATTGATACTTAAATAGAAATGAGGGTACATTTCTATGGATTGGTGACGAAAATATCGAAATTTTCCTAAGACTGTGATGCGATGTGATTATGATTATAATTGATAGAATGCTTGAATATGCATATATTAGGTGTACAGGATGATGTACAGATAAGATCAGACGATCAAGAGTTATGTCAGAAGAGTGATTAGACTGCATTGAATGCCAAAATTGACTATATCACACGATGATTTTCGGTTGATTTTGTATTTTTGGCAGGATATATTATAAACTCCTTCACCTATCATCTATAGATTGACGGATAGTCGGAGCAAACTATCCGGATACTGGAGAATATCCAAGAACTGTAGTGCTGGATTTTAGCACTAGTTGACATGATTTATTGTCATTTGTGAATTATCGTACAACCACAGCTATCAGACAAGTATTGAAATGACTTCTTTCGAAGCGTTGTACGAAATTAAATGTTGATCCCCTCTTTATTAGGATGATATCTCTGAGGTTCCTGATATCGACCTGGCATGATCAGAGATATGACTGAAAAAGTGAAGCTGATTCAGAAGAAAATGAAGGCAGCCCAAGACAGACAAGCCAAATATGCCAATGTCCGACGACGACCGTTGGTATTTGAGGCTGGAAACCGAGTATTTTTGAAAATTTCACCTTTCAGATGAATTGTCCGATTTGGCAAGAAAGGGGAGTTGTCTCCACGATAGATTGGGCCGTATGAGATTCTTGAGAAGATAGGAGATCGTGCCTATCGACTCACTTTACCGCTTTCATTATCCGGAATACATGATGTCTCTCATGTAGTTTTATGGTAGAAGTACATGCAAGATACTTCCCATATGATTCAACCAGACGAAGTTGAATTGAATGAGACATTGAGCTATTTCGAAAAACCGATTCAGATTATTGATCGTAAAGAAAAGTAGCTCAGAACGAAGACTATTCCACTTGTGAAGATTCAGTGGAGTCGTCATGACATCGATAAAGCTACTTGGGAAACCGAGTCTGATATGAGACAGAGATTTCCTGAGTTATTTTACTGATGTGAGTATTTTGATTCAGCTTCTGCTATACATTTCTTTCTGATATCTAATTTGATTGTCTGTGATTTCGGGGACGAAATCAAATCTTAGGGGGTGAGAAATGTAATGCCCGAGATTTTGATTCTGTTAATCTAAGATTATTGATTAAGAATTGAGGTGATTATAGCCGGGCCATTTCGAGACCAGATTGGGCAAAACATATGAAAAGTACAATGTTGGGACAGAACTGTTGGCGCCCGAGCGGTAGGAAATGACCGCCCGAGCACCAGTGTTCAATAAGAATACTATTCGGGCAGAACCTGTGGCACCCGAGCGGTAGAAAATTACCGCCCGAGCGCCAATGGATAACAAGCCGAGTACCGGGCAGAGTGTTCGGCGCCCGAGCGGTAGTTTATAACCGCCCGAGCGCCGACTGAAAATCAGGGAGAATGGGACACATATCTTTACATGCATGAGATATATATATATATATATATATATAAGTTTCCTTCTTCAGAATTTAGCAGGAAGAGTCGAGGATTTCTCTAAGAAATCCTTACGCCTTTTAGCGTATAGATTTGTGATTTGTGAACGTTCCGCCCGTCCGATTTTGAATCCGACTTCAGTACTGTGTTCCTATCGACGCAGGCTTCAACTGGACGTAAGTTTTGCTACGTTTTGATATGATTTGAAATTATGTTGTTGAAGGAATCGGATATGATTCATATATGATGTTCTTGCGATATTAGACATTGTATAATCGAAACCGGACTGGAGAACATATATCATATGAAATTGTTATGATTTTCGGAGTAGTTTTGGAGTCGATTTGATATCATAATTGAATTGTTATCGATTATGAGATATTGGAAGTGATATATGACTAATATGGTATTGTTGGGTATACCGATATTGTACCGTTATGCCATCGATAGTGAATTAGATTGAGTATTGAGCAGAACAGATTTGATTGGAGTAATGTATTGATATTATACTCCTCGATATTGTTATTGCCAGATTGATATTGTCAGGCTTTGAGTTCGAGACTTTGACAGAGTCAGAGTGACAGAAAGAAAGGTATAAATTAATGTTGAATTGGGATTGCACAACTCGAGTGAGGTTTGACTCGAGTTTCTCTAAATCACATACCTAGTTTACTGCATTGATATTTGTAGTTAATGAGATTGATGTTTGTAGTCTATTGATTTATAGCCACTGCATGTTTTGACTACTGATTCGTTTAGTCATAGACTGATTCGTCAAGCTATCGGCCGAGTTGCCTAGCTACTGGCTGATTCGCCTAGTCATCGGATGATTCGCCTAGTCCCTGACTGATTCGTCTAATTATTGGCTGATTCGCTTAATCCTTGAATGATTCGTCAATTCTGCGGCTGTTTCGCCCAGACACTGGATATAGGAATTATATCGATGCCGTTTAGGGTTGGGTCATTCTTATCGACTGAGATTCGATATAATTCTCAATATTCAAAACTGGGATCCCTAGATTAGGAATGAGTCAAGTCTGAGACGACGCGTTGTTTGAGTCAAGTCTGATACGACTAGTTGATTTACAGTTTTGATATCATACATGTTTGTTGATTGGCTGCATGTGAATGATATTTGTTATATGCTTTTGTATATGTTTTTATATGATTGCATGTTTACATTGTTTATACAGGGATTTATTCTCACCGGAGTTATCCGGCTGTTGTCTTGTTTTGTATGTGTGCATGACAACAGGTGGGACAGGCTCAGGGTCGAGGAGATGAGGAAAGATCGTGATTAGAGTGGAGGCTCCGGACTTGGATTAGAGATAGGGTTGGACACTTGATATTAGCTGTTAAACCTTAGTTGAATAAATGTATGTGGTACAGGACTTGTACTTTTATACTGAGATGTATATACGTTTTCTTTCCTTACGTTCCGCATTTTAAAAAAAATTTAGACCCTGTTTTATAATTGATTAATTAGTCCCAATGATGATTAAGAAACATGATTAGCGTCCGATCCCCCACACCCGAATTTGGACAAAATTGTTGCCTAATTAGATTGTAAACGGGCAAACGAACGAGACTCATTACTCCGCAATGAGCTAGCGAGAGTTTAGCCGAATTCTTTCTCTAAGACCCTCTAATTTGCAATTTTCCGCTTCTGTTGAACTTCCGTTTCCTCGAGAAATCCGCTTAGGAAGTTTGAAATTCGATTTTGGTTCTATTTTATCATATCTCAGGCATAATAATAGCTTTACATTCGTTATTTTCTTCTTCTTATTTTTTTTCTATTTTCTGCTAACATTTAGCGATTTTTGTTGTCGTGAGCCGGTTCTGTTCTGAAGGGTAAGATGCAGATTACTCTAGAGACGGTTAACTCATTAAAAATAATTATTTCGATTGTTTTAGCCTTAATTTACGTAAACGATCGCGACACAAGGACTGCTCAGGGAGGTCACCCATCCTAGCTCTGCCATCGCGCCAGAACGGTTAACTTCATTGTTCTGATTGGGCGAGAGCAGTGCCGCGTGTTGTCCATCGCCGCCCGCTCCACATGTACTCGAAGGATATAAGAATAAACATCTCACTCAATGTCGGGTACGATCATACCAGCACTAATGCACCGGATCCCATCAGAACTCCGAAGTTAAGCGTGCTTGGGCGAGAGCAGTGCTAGGATGGGCTACCCCCTGGAAAGTCCTCGTGTTGCACCCTTTTTTGTGTTTTTCTATTTTTGATTACTTGTTGACAGACGATTTTCGGCTCAAATCATCTGAATCTCGATCGGGACCAGATAAAACATCTGAAATCAACGTTGCTCGGGCACTGCCGGATTTGGAAAAAATTTTAGTCTAATTTGATTGTAAACGGGCAAACGAACGAGATTCCTTACTCCGCAATGAGCTGGCGAGAGTTTAGCCGAATTCCTTCTCTATGACGCTCTAATTTTTGATTTTCCGCTTCTTATAAACTTTCGTTTCCTCGAGAAATACTCATAGGAAGTTTGAAATTTGATTCCTGTTCCATTTTATCGTATCTTAGGCATAATAATAGCTTTACATTCGCTATTTTCTTCTTTTTATTTTTTTTTCTATTTTCTAGGAACATTTAGCGATTTTTTTTGTCGTGAGCCGGTTTTGTGTAGAAGGGTATGATGCAGATTATTCTTGAGATGGTTAACTCATTAAAAACAATTATTTCGACTGTTTTAGCCATAATTTACGTAAACGGTCGCGACACGAGGAATGCCCAGGGAGGTCACCCATCCTAGCTCGGTCATCGCGCCAGAACGCTTAACTTCGTGGTTCTGATTGTGCGAGTGCAGTGCCGCATGTTTTCCATCGCCGCCCGCTCCACACGTACTCGAAGGATGTAAGAATAAACATCCCACTCAATTTAGGGTGCAATCATAGCAGTTAAAATGCACCGGATCCTATCAGAACTCCGAAGTTAAGCGTGCTTGGGCGAGAGCAATACTAGGATGGGTGACCTCCTGGGATGTCCTCGTGATTCACCCTTTTTCGTCTTTTTATATTTTTGATTACTTGTTGACAGACGATTTTTGGCTGAAGTTAAGCGTGCTTGGGCGAGAACAGTACTAGGATGGGTGACCCCCTAGGAAGTCCTCGTGTTGCACCCCTTTTCGTGTTTTTTCATTTTTAATGCTTGTTGACCGACGAATTTCAGCTCAAATCATCTGAATCTCGATCAGGAACAGATAAAACATGTGAAATCAACGTAGCTCGGGCACTGCCGGATTTGGACAAAATTGTAGCCTAACTAGATTGTAAACGGGCAAACGAACGAGAATCATTACTCCGCAATGAGCTGGCGAGAGTTTAGCCGAATTCTTTCTCTAAGAGCCTCTAATTTGCAATTTTCCGCTTCTGTTAAGCTTCCGTTTCCTCGAGAAATCCGCTTAGGAAGTTCGAAATTCGATTCCGTTTCCATTTTATCGTATCCCAGGCTTAATAATAGCTTTACATTCGTTATTTTCTTCTTCTTATTTTTTTTTCTGTTTTCTGGGAACATTTAGCGATTTTTGTTGTCGTGAGCCGGTTCTGTGCGGAAGGGTATGATGCAGATTACTCTGGAGACGGTTTACTCATTAAGAACAATTATTTCGATTGTTTTATCCTTAATTTACGTAAACGGTCGCGACATGAGGACTGCTCAGGAAGGTCACCCATCCTAGTTCTGTCATCGCGCCAGAACGCTTAACTTCATGGTTCTGATTGGGCGAGAGCAGTGCCGCGTGTTGTCCATCGCCGCCCGCTCCACATGTACTCGAAGGATATAAGAATAAACATCCCACAAAATGTCGGATGCGATCATACTAGCACTAATGCATCGGACCCCATCAGAACTCCGAAGTTAAGCGTGCCTGGGCGAGAGCAGTACTAGGATGGGTGTCCCCCTGGGAAGTCCTCGTGTTTAACCTTTTTTCGTGTTTTTCTATTTTTGATTTCTTGTTGACAGACGATTTTCGGCTGAAGTTAAGCGTGCTTGGACGAGAGCAGTACTAGGATGGGTGACCCCCTAGGAAGTCCTCGTGTTGCACCCCTTTTCGTGTTTTTCCATTTTTAATTACTTGTTGACAGACGAATTTCGGCTCAAATCATCTGAATCTCGATCAGGACCAGATAAAACATGTGATATCAATGTAGCACGGGCACTGCTGGATTTGGACAAAATTGTAGCCTAATTAGATTGTAAACGGGCAAACGAACGAGACTCGTTACTCCGCAATGAGCTAGCGAGAGTTTAGCCGAATTCTTTCTTTAAGACCCTCTAATTTGAAATTTTCCGCTTCTGTTAAACTTCCGTTTCCTCGAGAAATCCGCTTAGGAAGTTTGAAATTAGATTCTGGTTCCATTTTATTTTATCCCAGGCATAATAATAGCTTTACATTCGTTATTTTCTTCTTCTTATTTTTTTTCTATTTTCTTGGAACATTTAGCGATTTTGGTTGTCGTGAGCCGGTTCTGTGCGGAAGGGTATGATGCAGATTACTATGGAGAAGGTTAACTCATTAAAAACAATTATTTCGATTGTTTTAGCCTTAATTTACGTAAACGGTCGCGACACGAGGACTGCTCAGGGAGGTCACCCATCCTAGCTCTGCCATCGCGCCAGAACGGTTAACTTCATTGTTCTGATTGGGCGAGAGCAGTGCCGCGTGTTGTCCATCACCGCTTGCTCCACACGTACTCGAGGGATATAAGAATAAACATCCCACTCAATGTCGGGTGCCATCATACCAGCACTAAAGCACCGGATCCCATCAGAACTACGAAGTTAAGCGTGCTTCGGCGAGAGCAGTACTAGAATGGGTGACCCCTGGGAAGTCCTCGTGTTACACCCTTTTTCGTATTTTTCTATTTTTGATTACTTGTTGACAGACGATTTTCGGCTCAAATCATTTGAATCTCGATCGGGACCAAATAAGACATGTGAAATCAACGTGGCTCGGGCACTGTCGGATTTGGACAAAATTGTAGCCTAATTTGATTGTAAACGGGCAAACGAAAGAGACTTATTACTCCGCAATGAGCTGGAAAGATTTTAGCCGAATTCCTTCTCAAAGACCCTCAAATTTGCAATTTCCGCTTCTGTTAAGCTTCCGTTTCCTCGAGAAATCCATTTAGGAAGTCTGAAATTCTATTACGGTTCCATTTTCTTCTTCTTTTTTTTTCTATTTTCTGGGAACATTTAGCGATTTTTGTTGTCGTGAGCCGGTTTTGTGCGGAAGGGTACGACGCAGATTATTCAGGAGATGGGTAACTCATTAAAAACAATTATTTCGACTGTTTTAGCCATAAGTTACGTAAACGGTCGCGACACGAGGAATGCCCAGGGAGGTCACCCATCCTAGCTCTGTCATCGCGCCAGAACGCTTAACTTCATGGTTCTAATTGGGCGAGAGCAGTGCCACGTGTTGTCCATGGCCGCCTGCTCCACACGTACTCGAGGGATATAAGAATAAACATCCCACTCAATGTCTAGTGCGATCATACCAGCACTAATGCACCGGATCACGTCAGAACTCCGAAGTTAAGCGTGCCTGGGCGAGAGCAGTACTAGGATGGGTGACCCCCTGGGATGTCTTCGTGATGCACCCATTTTCGTGTTTTTCTATTTTTGATTACTTGTTGACAGATGATTTTCGGCTGAAGTTAAGCGTGCTTGGGCGAGAGCAGTACTAGGATGGGTGGCCCCCTAGAAAGTCCTCGTGTTGCACCCCTTTTCGTGTTTTTCTATTCTTGATTACTTGTTGACAGACGATTTTCGGCTCAAATCATCTGAATCTCGATCGGGACAAGATAAAACATGTGAAATCAACGTAGCTCGGGCACTGCCGGATTTGGACAAAATTGTAGCCTAATTAGATTGTAAACGGGCAAACAAACGAGATTCATTACTCCGCAATGAGCTGGCGAGAATACAGCCGAATTCCTTCTCTAAGACCCTCTAATTTGCGATTTTAAGCTTCTGTTAAGATTCCGTTTCCTTGAGAAATCCGCTTAGAAAGTTCGAAATTTGATTCCGGTTCCATTTTATAGTATCCTAGGCATAATAATAGCTTTACATTCGCTATTTTCTTATTCTTATTTTTTTCTATTTTCTGGAAAAATTTAGAAATTTTTGTTGTCGTGAGCCAGTTCTGTGCGGAAGGGTATGACGCAGATAACTCCGGAGACGGTTAACTCATTAAAAACAATTATTTCGACTGTTTTAGCCATAATTTACGTAAACAGTCGCGATCCGAGGACTTCCCGGGCGGTCACCCACCGTAGCTCTGCCATCACGCCAGAACGCTTAACTTCATGGTTCTGATTGGGCGAGAGCAGTGCCGCGTTTTGTCCATCGCCGCCCGTTCCACACGTACTCGAGGGATATAAGAATAAACATCCCACTCAAAGTTGCGTGCGATCATACCAGCACTAATGCACCGGATCTCATCAGAACTCCGGAGTTAAGTGTGCTTGGGCGAGAGCAGTACTAGGACGGGTGACCCCCTGGGATGTCTTCGTGATGCACCCCTTTTCGTGTTTTTCTATTTTTGATTACTTGTTGACAGACGATTTTCGGCTGAAGTTAAGCGTGCTTGGGCGAGAGCAGTACTAGGATGGGTGGCCCCCTAGAAAGTCCTCGTGCTGCACCCCTTTTCGTGTTTTTCCATTTTTAATTACTTGTTGACAGACGAATTTCGGCTCAAATCATCTGAATTTCGATCCGGACAAGATAAAACATGTGAAATCAACGTAGCTCGGACACTGCCGGATTTGGACAAAATTGTAGCCTAATTAGATTGTAAACGGGCAAACGAACAAGACTCATTACTCCGCAATGGGTTGGCGAGAGTTTAGCCGAATTATTTCTCTAAGACCCTCTAATTTGCAATTTTCCGCTTCTGTTAAGCTTCCGTTTCTACGATAAATCCGCTTAGGAAGTTCGAAATTCGATTCTGGTTCCATTTTATCATATCCCAGGCATAATAATTGCTTTACATTCCTTGTTTTCTTCTTCTAATTTTTTTTCTATTTTCTGGAAATATTTAGCGACTTTTGTTGTCGTGAGCCGGTTCTGTGCAAAAAGGGTATGATGCAGATTACTCTGGAGATGGTTAACTCATTAAAAACAATTTTTTCGATTGTTTTAGCCTTAATTTACGTAAACGGTCGCGACACGAGGACTGCTCAGGGAGGTCACCCATCCTAGCTCTGCCATCGCGCCAGAACGCTTAACTTCATGGTTCTGATTGGGCGAGAGCAGTGCCGCGTGTTCTCTATCGCCGCCAGCTCCACACGTACTCGAGGGATATAAGAATAAACATCCCACTCAATGTTCGGTGCGATCATACCAGCACTAATGCAACGGATCCCGTCAGAACTCCGAAGTTAAGCGTGCTTGGGCGAGACCAGTACTAGGATGGGTGACCCCCTGGGAAGTCCTCGTGTTGCACCCCTTTTCGTGTTTTTCTATTTTTGATTACTTGTAGACAGACGATTTTTGGCTCAAATCCTCTGAATCTCGATCGGGACCAGATAAAACATGTGAAATCAACGTAGCTCGGGCACTGCCGGATTTGGACAAATTTTTAGCCTAATTTGATTGTAAACGGGCAAACGAACGAGACTCATTACTCCGCAATGAGCAGGCGAGAGTTTAGCCGAATTCTTTCTCGAAGACCCTCTAATTTGCGATTTTCCGCTTCTGTTAAGCTTCCGTTTCCTCGAGAAATCCGCTTAGGAAGTTCGAAATTCGAGTCCGGTTCCATTTTATCGTATCCCAGGTATAATAATAGCTTTACATTCGCTATTTTCTTTTTCTTATTTTTTTTTTATTTTCTGAGAACATTTAGCGATTTTTGTTGTCGTGAGCCGGTTCTGTGCAGAAGGGTATGACGCAGATTACTCCGAAGACGGTTAACTCATTAAAAACAATTATTTCGACTGTTTTATCAATAATTTACGTAAACGGTCGCGACACGAGGAATGCCTAGGGAGGTCACCCATCCTAGCTCTGCCATCGCGCCAGATCGCTTAACTTCATGGTTCTGATTGGGCGAGAACAAAGCCGCGTGTTGTCCATCCCGCCCGCTCCACAGGTATTCGAGGAATATAAGAATAAACATCCCACTCAATGTCAGGTGCGATCATACCAGCACTAATGCATCGGATCCCATCAGAACTCCAAAGTTAAGCGTGCTTGGACGAGAGAAGTACTAGGATGGGTGACCCCTTGGGAAGTCCTCGTGTTGCACCCCTTTTCGTGTTTTTCTATTTTTGATTACTTGTTGACTGACGATTTTCAGCTCAAATCATCTGAATCTCGATCGAGACCAGATAAGACATGTGAATCAACGTGGCTCGGGCACTGCCGGATTTGGACAAAATTGTAGCCTAATTTTATTGGTAACGGGCAAGCGAACGAGACTCATTACTCCGCAATGAGCTGGCGAGATTTAATCCGAATTTTTTCTCTAAGGCCCTCTAATTTGTGATTTTCTGCTTCAGTTAAGCTTGCGCTTCCTCGAGAAATCCGTTTAGGAAGTCCGAAATTCGATTCCGGTTCTATTTTATCGTATCCAGGAATAATAATAGCTTTACATTTGCTATTTTTTTCTTCTTATTTTTTTCTATTTTCTTGGAACATTAAGCGATTTTTGTTGTCGTGAGCCGCTTCTGTGCGGAAGGGTATGACGCAGATTACTCCAGAGACGATTAACACATTAAAAACAATTATTTCGACTGTTTTAGCCATATTTTACGTAAACGGTCGCGACACGAGGACTGCCCAGGGAGGTCACCCATCCTAGCTCTGCCATCGCGCCAGAAAGCTTAACTTCAAGGTTCTGATTGGGCGAGAGCAGTGCCGCGTGTTGTCCCTTGCCGCCCGCTCCACACGTACTCGAAAGATATAAGAATAAACATTCCACTCAATGTCGGGTGCGATCATACCAGCACTAATGCACCGGATCCCATCAGAACTCCGAAGTTAAGCGTGCCTGGGCGAGAGCAGTACTAGGATGGGTGGCCCCCTTGAAATACCTCGTGTTGCACCCCTTTTCGTGTTTTTCTATTTTTGATTACTTGTTGACAGACGATTTTTGGCTCAAATCATCTGAATCTCGATCGAGACCAGATAAGACATGTGAATCAACGTAGCTCGGGCACTGCCGGATTTGGACAAAATTGTAGCCTAATTTTATTGTTAACGGGCAAGCGAACGAGACTCATTACTCTGCAATGAGCTGGCGAGATTTAAGCCGAATTCTTTCTCTAAGACCCTCTAATTTGCGATTTTCCGCTTCAGTTAAGCTTGCGCTTCCTCAAGAAATCCGTTTAGGAAGTCCGAAATTCGATTCCGGTTCTATTTTATCGTATCCCAAGCATAATAATAGCTTTACATTCGCTATTTTCTTCTTCTTATTTTTTTCTATTTTTGGAAACATTAAGCGATTTTTGTTGTCGTGAGCCGCTTCTGTGCGGAAGGGTATGACGCAGATTACTCCGGATACGTTTAACTCATTAAAAACAATTATTTCGACTGTTATATCCATATTTTACGTAAACGGTCGCGACACGAGGACTGCCCAGGGAGGTCACCCATCCTAGCTCTGCCATCGCGCCAGAACGCTTAACTTCATGGTTCGGATTGGGCGAGAGCAGTGCTGCGTGTTGTCCATCGCCGCCAGCTCCATACGTACTCGAGGGATATAATAATAAACATCCCACACAATGTCGGGTGCGATCATACCAGCACTAATGCACCGGATCCAATCAGAACTCCGAACTTAAGCGTGCTAGGATGGGTGACCGCCGGATCCAATCAGTACTCCGAACTTCATGGTTCGGATTGGGCGAGAGCAGTGCCGCGTGTTGTCCATCGCCGCCCGATTCCCATATACTCGAGGGATATAAGAATAAACATCCCACTCAATGTCAGGTGCGATCATACCAGTACTAATGCACCGGATTCCATCAGAACTCCGAAGTTAAGCGTGCTTGGTCGAGAGCAGTACTAGGATGGGTGACCCCTTGGGAAGTCCTCGTGTTGCACCCTTTTTCGTGTTTTTCTATTTTTGATTACTTGTTGACACACGATTATTGGCTCAAATCATCTGAATCTTGATCGGGACCAGATAAGACATGTGAAATCAACGTAGCTCGGGCACTGCAGGATTTGGACAAAATTGTAGGCTAATTTGATTGTAAACGGGCAAACGAACGAGACTTATTACTCCGCAATGAGCTGGCAAGATTTTAGCCGATTTCCTTCTCTAAGACCCTCTAATTTGCGATTTTCCGCTTCTGTTAAGCTTCTGTTTCCTCGAGAAATCCGCTTAGGAAGTTCGAAATTCGATTCCTGTGCGGAAGGGTATGATGCAAATTACTTCGGAGACGGTTAACTCATTAAAAACAATTATTTCGACTGTTTTAGCCATAATTTATGTAAACGGTCGCGACACAAGAACTTCTCAGGTAGGTCACCCATCCTAGCACTGCCATCGCTCCAGAACGCTTAACTTCATGATTCTGAATAGGCGAGAGCATTGCCGCGTGTTGTCCATCGCCGCTCGCTCCACACGTACTCGAGGGATATAAGAATAAACATCCCACTCAATGTCGGGTGCGATCATACCAGCACTAATGCACCGGATCCCATCAGAACTCCGAAGTTAAGCCTGCTTGGGCGAGAGCAGTACTAGGTTGGGTGACCCCCTGGGAAGTCCTTGTGTTACACCACTTTTCGTGTTTTTCTATTTTTGATTACTTGTTGACAGATGATTTTTGGCTAAAATCATCTGAATCTGGATCGGGACAAGATAAAACATGTGAAATCAACGTAGCTCGGGCAGTGCTGGATTTGGACAAAATTGTAGGCTAATTTGATTGTAAACGGGCAACCGAACGAGACTCATTACTCCGCAATGAGGTGGCGAGATTTTAGCCGAATTCTTTCTCTAAGACCCTCTAATTTGCGATTTTTCGCTTCTGTTAAGCTTCCGTTTTCTCGAGAAATCCGCTTAGGAAGTTCGAAATTCGATTCCAGATCCATTTTATCGTATCTCATGCATAAAAATAGCTTTACATTCGCTATTTTCTTCTTCTTATTTTTTTCTATTTTCTGGGAACATTTAGCGATTTTTGTTATCGTGAGCCAGTTCTATACGGAAGAGTATGACGCAAATTACTCCGGAGAGGGTTAACTTATTAAAAACAATTATTTCGATTGTTTTATCCATATTTTACGTAAACGGTCGCGACACGAGGACTGCCCAGGGAGGTCCACCAATTCTAGCTCTGCCATCGCGCCAGAAAGCTTAACTTCATGGTTCTGATTGGGCGAGAGCAGTGCCGCGTGTTGTTCCTCGCCGCCCGCTCCACACGTACTCGAAAGATATAAGAATAAACATCCCACTCAATGTCGGGTGCGATCATACCAGCACTAATGCACCTGATCCCATCAGAACTCCGAAGTTAAGCGTGCCTGGGCGAGAGCAGTACTAGGATGGGTGGCCCTCTGGAAAGTCCTCGTGTTGCACGCCTTTTCGTGTTTTTCTATTTTTGATTACTTGTTGACAGACGATTTTCAGCTCAAATCTTCTGAATCTCGATTCGGACCAGATAAGACATGTGAAATCAACGTATCTCGGGCACTGCCGGGTTTGGACAAAATTGTAGGCTAATTTGATTGTAAACGGGCAAACGAACGAGACTCATTACTCCGCAATGAGCTGGCGAGATTTTAGCAGAATTCCTTCTCTAAGACCCTCTAATTTGCGATTTTACGCTTCCGTTAAGCTTCTGTTTCCTCGAGAAATCCGCTTAGGAAGTTCGAAATTCGATTCCTGTGCGGAAGGGTATGATGCAAATTACTTCGGAGACGGTTAACTCATTAAAAACAATTATTTCGACTGTTTTAGCCATAATTTATGTAAACGGTCGCGACACAAGAACTTCTCAGGTAGGTCACCCATCCTAGCACTGCCATCGCTCCAGAACGCTTAACTTCATGATTCTGAATAGGCGAGAGCATTGCCGCGTGTTGTCCATCGCCGCTCGCTCCACACGTACTCGAGGGATATAAGAATAAACATCCCACTCAATGTCGGGTGCGATCATACCAGCACTAATGCACCGGATCCCATCAGAACTCCGAAGTTAAGCTTGCTTGGGCGAGAGCAGTACTAGGTTGGGTGACCCCCTGGGAAGTCCTTGTGTTACACCACTTTTCGTGTTTTTCTATTTTTGATTACTTGTTGACAGATGATTTTTGGCTAAAATCATCTGAATCTGGATCGGGACAAGATAAAACATGTGAAATCAACGTAGCTCGGGCAGTGCTGGATTTGGACAAAATTGTAGGCTAATTTGATTGTAAACGGGCAATTGAACGAGACTCATTACTCCGCAATGAGGTGGCGAGATTTTAGCCGAATTCATTCTCTAAGACACTCTAATTTGCGATTTTTCGCTTCTGTTAAGCTTCCGTTTTCTCGAGAAATCCGCTTAGGAAGTTCGAAATTCGATTCCAGATCCATTTTATCGTATCTCATGCATAAAAATAGCTTTACATTCGCTATTTTCTTCTTCTTATTTTTTTCTATTTTCTGGGAACATTTACCGATTTTTGTTATCGTGAGCCAGTTCTATACGGAAGAGTATGACGCAAATTACTCCGGAGAGGGTTAACTTATTAAAAACAATTATTTCGACTGTTTTATCCATATTTTACGTAAACGGTCGCGACACGAGGACTGCCCAGGGAGGTCCACCCATCCTAGCTCTGCCATCGCGCCAGAAAGCTTAACTTCATGGTTCTGATTGGGCGAGAGCAGTGCCGCGTGTTGTTCCTCGCCGCCCGCTCCACACGTACTCGAAAGATATAAGAATAAACATCCCACTCAATGTCGGGTGCGATCATACCAGCACTAATGCACCTGATCCCATCAGAACTCCGAAGTTAAGCGTGCCTGGGCGAGAGCAGTACTAGGATGGGTGGCCCTCTGGAAAGTCCTCGTGTTGCACGCCTTTTCGTGTTTTTCTATTTTTGATTACTTGTTGACAGACGATTTTCAGCTCAAATCTTCTGAATCTCGATTCGGACCAGATAAGACATGTGAAATCAACGTATCTCGGGCACTGCCGGGTTTGGACAAAATTGTAGGCTAATTTGATTGTAAACGGGCAAACGAACGAGACTCATTACTCCGCAATGAGCTGGCGAGATTTTAGCAGAATTCCTTCTCTAAGACCCTCTAATTTGCGATTTTACGCTTCCGTTAAGCTTCTGTTTCCTCGAGAAATCCGCTTAGGAAGTTCGAAATTCGATTCCGGTTCCATTTTATCGTATCCCAGGCATAATAATAGCTTTACATTCGCTATTTTATTCTTCTTATTTTTTTCCTTTTATTTTTGGAACATTTAGCGATTTTTGTTGTCGTGAACCGGTCCTTTGCTGTAGGGTATGACGCAGATTACTCCGGAGACGGTTAACTCATTAAAAACAATTAATGCACCGGATCCCATCAAAACTCCGAAGTTAGGCGTGCTTGGTCGAGAGCAGTACTAGGATGGGTGACCCCCTGGGAAGTCCTCGTGTTGCACCCCTTTTCGTGTTTTTCTATTTTTGATTACTTGTTGACAGACGATTTTCGGCTCAAATCATCTGAATCTCGATCGGGACAAGATAAGACATGAGAAATCAACGTAGCTCGGGTGCTGCCGGATTTGGACAATATTGTAGGCTAATTTGATTGCAAACGGGCTACGAACGAGACTCATTACTGCGCAATGAGGTGGAGAGATTTAGCCGAATTCTTTCTCTGAGACACTTTAATTTGCGATTTTCAACTTCTGTTAAGCTTCTGTTTTCTCGAGAAATCTGCTTAGAAAGTTCGAAATTCGATTCCGGTTCCATTTTATCGTATCCCAGGCATAATAACGGATTTACATTCGCTGGAGACGGTTAACTCATTAAAAACAATTATTTCGACTGTTTTATCCATAATTTACGTAAACAGTCGCGACACGAGTACTGCCCAGGGAGGTCACCGATCCTAGCTCTGCCATAGCGCCAGAACGCTTAACTTCATGGTTCTGATTGGGCGAGAGCAGTGACGCGTGTTGTCCATCGCCGCCCGTTCCAAACGTACTCGAGGAATATAAGAATAAACATCCCACTCAATGTCGGGTGCGATCATACCAGCACTAATGCACCGGATTCCCATCAGAACTCCGTAGTTAAGCGTGCTTTGGCGAGAGCAGTACTAGGATGGGTGACCCCCTGAAAGTCATCGTGTTGCACCCCTTTTCGTGTTTTTCTATTTTTGATTACTTGTTGAGAGACGATTTTCGGCTCAAATAATCTGAATCTCTATCGGGACTAAATAAGATATGTGAAATCAACGTAGCTCGGGCACTACTGGATTTGGACAAAATTGTAGGATAATTTTATTGTAAACGGGCAAACGAACAAGACTCATTACTTTGCAATGAGCTGGCGAGATTTTAGCCGAATTCCTTCTCTAAGACCCTCTAATTTGCGATTTTCCGCTTCTGTTAAGCTTCCGTTTCCTCGAGAAATCCGTTTAGGAAGTCCGAAATTCGATTCCGGTTCCATTTTATCGTATCCCAGGCATAATAACAGCTTTACATTCTCTATTTTCTTCTTCTTTTTTTTCTATTTTCTGGGAACATTTAGCGATTTTTGTTGTCGTGAGCCGGTTCTGGGCGGAAGGGTATGACGCAGATTACTTCAGAGACTGTTAACTCATTAAAAACAATTATTTCGATTGTTTTATCCATAATTTACGTAAACGATCGCGACACGAGGACTTTCCAGGGAGGTCACCCATCCTTGCTCTGCCATCGCGCCAGAATGCTTAACTTTATGGTTCTGTTTGGGCGAGAGCAGTGCCGCGTTTTGTCCATCGCCGCCCGCTCCACACGTACTCGAGGGATATAAGAATAAACAACCCACTCAATGTCGGGTGCGATCATACTAGCACTAATGCACCGGATCCCATCAGAACTCTGAAGTTAAGCGTGCTTGGTGAGAGCAGTACTAGGATGGCTGACCCCTAGGGAATTCCACGTGTTGCACCCCATTTCGTGTTTTTCTATTTTTGTTTACTTGTTGACAGATGATTTTTGGCACAAATCATCTGAATCTCGATCGGGACCAGATAAGACATGAGAAATTAACGTAGCTCGGGCACTGCCGGATTTGGAGAAAATTGTAGGCTAATTTGATTGTAAACGGGCAAACGAACGAGACTCCTTACTCCGCAATGAGCTGGCAAGATTTTAGCCGACTTTCTTCTCTAATACCCTCTAATTTGCGAATTTACGCTTCTGTTAAACTTCCGTTTCCTCGAGAAATCCGCCTAGGAAGTCCGAAATTCGATTCCGGTTCCATTTTATCGTATCCTAGGAATAATAACGGATTTACATTTGCTATTTTCTCCTTCTTATTTTTTTTCTATTTTCTGGGAACATTTATTGATTTTTATTGTCATGAGCCGGTTCTGTGCGGAAGGGTATGACGCAGATTACTCCAGAGACAGAGATGGTTAACTAATTAAAAACAAGTATTTTGACTGTTTTATCCATAATTTACGTAAACGGTCGCGACACGAGGACTTCCCAGGGAGGTCACCCATCCTAGCTCTGCATTCGCCCCAGAACGCTTAACTTCATGGTTCTGATTGGGCGAGAGCAGTGCCGCGTGTTGTCCATCATCGCCCGTTCCACACGTACTCGAGGGATATAAGAATAAACATCCCACTCAATGTCGGTTGCGATCATACCAGCACTAATGCACCGGATCCATCAGAACTCCGAAGTTAAGCGTGCTTGGGCAAGAGCAGTACTAGGATGGGTGACCCCAGGAAGTCCTTGTGTTGCACCCTTTTTCGTGTTTTTCTATTTTTGATTGCTTGTTGACAGACGATTTTCGGCTCAAATCATCTGAATCTCGATCGAGACCAGATAAGACATGTGAAATCAACGTAGCTCGTGCACTGCCGGATTTGGACAAAATTGTAGGCTAATTTGATTGTAAACGGGCAAACGAACGAGACTCGTTACTCCGCAATGACCTGCGAGAGTTTAGCCGAATTCGTTCTCTAAGACCCTCTAATTTTCGATTTTCCGCTTCTGCTAAGCTTCCGTTTCTTTAAGAAATCTGCTTAGGAAGTTCGAAATTCGATTTCGGTTCTATTTTATCGTATCCCAGGCATAATAATAGCTTTACATTCGCTATTTTCTTCTTCTTATTTTTTTTTCTATTTTTTTCTGGGAACATTTAGCGATTTTTGTTGTCGTGAGCCGGTTCTGTGCGGAAGTGTATGATGAAGATTACTCCGGAGACAGTTAACTCATTAAAAACAATTATTTCGACTGTTTTATCCATATTTTCGTAAATGGTCGCGACACGAGGACTGCCCAGGGTGGTCACCCATCCTAGCTCTGCCATCGCGCCAGAACGCTTAACTTCATGGTTCTTATTGGACGAGAGCAGTTCCGCGTGTTGTCCATCGCCTCCCGTTCCACATGTACTCGAGGGATATAAGAATAAACATCCCACTCAATGTCGGGTGCGATCATACCAGCACTAATGCACCGGATCTCATCAGAACTCTGAAGTTAAGCGTGCTTGGGTGAGAGCAGTACTAGGATGGCTGACCCCTAGGGAATTCCTCGTGTCGCACCCAATTTCGTGTTTTTCTATTTTTGATTATTTGTTGACAAACGATGTTTGCTCAAATAATCTGAATCTCGATCGTGACTAGATAAGACATGTGAAATCAACGCAGCTCGGGCACTGCCGGATTTGGAGAAAATTGTAGGCTAATTTGATTGTAAATGGGCAACGAACGAGACTTGTTACTCCGCAATGAGATGGCAAGATTTTAGCCGAATTCCTTCTCTAAGTCCCTCAAATTTTGCGAGAGCAATATTAGGATTGGTGACCCCCTGAGAAGTCCTCGTGTTGCATCCCTTTTCGCGTTTTTCTAATTTTGATTACTTGTTGACAGACGATTTTCGGCTCAAATCATCTGAATCTCGAACGGATTAGATAAGACATGTGAAATCAACGTAGCTCGGGCACTACTGGATTCGGATAAAATTGTAGGCTAATTTGATTGTAAACGGGCAAAACGAACGAGACTCGTTACTCCGCAATGAGCTGGCGAGATTTTAGCCGAATTCCTTCTCTAAGACCCTCTAATTTGCGATTTTTCGTTTCTGTTAAGCTTACGTCTCCTCGAGAAATCCGCTTAGGATGCTTGAAATTCGATTCCGGTTCCATTTTATCGTATCCCAGGCATAAAATAGCTTTACATTCGCTATTTTCTTCTTCTTATTTTTTTTCTGTTATCTGGGAAAATTTAGCGATTTTTGTTGCCGTGAGCCGGTTCTGTGCGGCAGGGTATGACGTAGATTACTCCGGATTCGGTTAACTCATTAAAAACAATTATTTCGACTGTTTTATCCATAATTTACGTAAACGGTAGCGACACGAGGACTTCCCAGGGAGGTCACCCATCATAGCTCTGCCATCGCGCTAGAACGCTTAACTTCATGGTTCTCATTGGGCGAGAGCAGTGCCGCGTGTTGTCCATCGCAGCCCACTCCACACGTACTCGAGGGATATAAGAATATACATCTTACTCAATGGTCGGATGAGGATCGTACCTGCACTAATGCACCGGAGCCAATCAGAACTCCGAAGTTAAGCATACTTGGGCGAGACCAGTACTAGGATGGGTGACCCCCTGGAAGTCCTCGTGTTGCACCACTTTTCGTGTTTTTCTATTTTTGATTACTTGTTGATAGACAATTTTCGTCTCAAATCATTGAATCTCGATCAAGACCAAATAAGACATGTGAAATCAACGTAGCTCGGGCACTGCGGATTTGGACAAAATTGTAGGCTAATTTGATTGTATACGGGCAAACGAAACGAGACTCATTACTCCGCAATAAGCGTGGAGAGATTTAGCCGAATTCCTTCTACAAGACCCTCTAATTTGCGATTTTCCGCTTATGTTAAGCTTATGTTTCCTCGAGAAATCGCTTAGGAAGTTCGAAATTCAATTCCGGTTCCATTTTATCGTATACCAGGCATAAAATAGCTTTACATTTAATATTTTCTTCTTCTTATGTTTTAATTTTCTGGGAACATTTAGCGATTTTTGTTGTCGTGAGCCGGTTCTGTGCGGAAGGGTATGACGCAGATTACTACGGAGACGGTTAACTCATTAAAAACAATTATTTCGATGTTTTATCCATAATTTACGTAAACGGTCGCGACACGAGGACTTCCCAGGGAGGTCACCCATCCTAGCTC
Source organism: Primulina tabacum (assembly GCF_025594145.1). Classification (NCBI taxonomy): domain Eukaryota; kingdom Viridiplantae; phylum Streptophyta; class Magnoliopsida; order Lamiales; family Gesneriaceae; genus Primulina; species Primulina tabacum. The sequence continues at coordinate 36,464,535 of NC_134559.1, forward strand.
TACCATGCGCCAGAACGCTTAACTTCATGGTTCTTATTGGGAGAGAGCAGAGCCGCGTTTTGTCCATCGTCGCCGGCTCCACACGTACTCGAGGGATATAAGAATAAACATCCCATCAATGTCGGATGCGATATACAGCACTAATGCAACGGATCCCATCAGAACTCTTAAGTTAAGTGTGCTTGGGCTGAGGCGGAGAGAGTACTAGGATGGGTGA